>NC_030813.1:42416926-42719042 GCF_001704415.2 Capra hircus
CCCATGGCACCACCCAGAAAGGATGACGTACGAACCAGAGTGGGGAGTCCCTGGCTGGTGGGGCCTTTAATAACCTCAGCCATTACTTCAGGGAAGAAACTGCATTAGAACCTGCTCACACTATTTATAAAATACATGAGCTCTAAAAGGGAGATAGGCCAAAGACAACACTGATCACGTGCACGTAAGAAATGCGTGTAGAAAATGTACGCTTCAGGGTTCAGTTTTAGAGATGGAAGACGAGCCCACCTCATTATTTTGCAGAAGAAACGTGAAGCCCCTACTAGGTTAAGGGGCTTTCCAGGTGTCTAAGTAGGTAAAGAGTCTGCCTGAAATGCAGGAGACCCAGGTTTGATCTCTGGGTTGCGAAGATCCCCTGGAGAAGGAAATGGCAACCCATTCCAGCATTTCTTGAATGGGAAGTCCCATGGGCAGAGGAGATTGGCAGGTTCAGTCCATGGGGTCACAAAGAGCCAGACACAACTGAATGAACAAACCACCACCACTCGGTCTGTTCATGACGAACATGAGTCTGAGCAAGCTCTGGGAGTTGATGACGGACAGGGAAGCCGGGAATGCTGCAGTCCATGGGTCGCAAAGAGTCGGACATAAAGGAGCAACTGAAAGGAACTGAGGTTAACAGACGAGTCACACAGGCCGTTCTGGCAGACACAGCTGGCTACTAACTGAATGAGTATTAGAAAGATAAAGTGAAGCAAGTCATGTCTGAGTCAGAAATAATAAGAATGATGCTATGTCTTTCACAGAGGAAGACCATTGTAAAAAAAACAGAAGAAAACAAAATATGAAAACATCAAGAAGCCTGCCTGCCCCACACTTTTTCAGGTAATTCTTTACCTAATAGACATTCTGGAGGCCCTGAAAACTCAGTGCATTTTCCTATCCTTTTCATTCTAGAAATGGTATAAAATACCATTCAGCATGATGAAAGGCAGTCATTTCTACTATGGCCTCTTTCTGTTCATTTCCTTAGTGAAATAAATTTATGTGTCTACTTCCAGAAATCAATGAGTATTTTCAGACCGAATTGAGACTATTACCACCATTGTGTGTTGAGTACTCTAACAGTCTATGTTCAAAATAACTCCAGGGTTCAATGAGTTCTACTATTTGCAAAACAGAGGCCTTTCCTGTTCATTTACCTAGTATCTGCTGAGCACCTACTGTGCGTCAGGTCTTATACTGATTCCTGGATGAACACTGGTGAATCGAATTGGTATAATCCCCGTCCCTGTAGAGCTTCGAGTCCAGGGACAACAAATAGGTAAATGCCAGTCAATTACGCCAGTCAATTACAAAGTTTTGCAGGCACTATGGAATGTTAATCAGCAGCAGAGGATAATGAAGGGAAGAGGTGGAGGGACTACATCTCTAAAACAGTAAACTGAGACCTACAAAGTGGGAGTCACCCAGGTGAAGAAGGGAGAAAACAAAGAAAAGAGAAGCACTATCTTTTGCACGCGTATTAAGTTGATTTGGGATCAATTACCTAACTTCTTGTAGGCTTCAAACAAGTTTGATTTCAGATGTATAGTAATGGCCCTAATACAGGGGAATATTCTGCACAGCTAAGAGATAATTATACCAATAACCATCGTAATAATAGCTTACGTTACTGAGCACTTACTGTATACCTGGTACTCTGGAGTCATTTAATTCTCTCAACAATTCTTATATATACACACTCATACATATTTGAAACTGTTTTACATGAAGAAAATATTGGATTCATCATCAACCTTAGGTTAATGACACATTCTAATGACTGAGCCAAGCACACAAGCGTGGCCTGCCTTTATTTAGTTTCTTAAATAGTTGTTATTAATATGTCTATGAACCTATCAATAAGACAAAAGGCAAGATCTTGACAAAAGCCTGTATTAGCACATAAGAACCCCTTCACCCAAGGTAATCATCACCGTTTATCCTGTGTTTATCATCCCTTTGCTTTCTTTCATATACGGTTTTACTGTACCTACATATTTTCATTAAAAGTATGCTGTTTCATTTTAGTTATGTTTATCTTTATAAAGAAAAATATCAGGATGAATGTAATTTATGGGACTTAATTTTTTCACCTACATTCCTGAGACTGACTCACACTGCTGCGCCTTGCTGTAATTCATTAATTTTGACTCTTGCATAATATCACCATTTATTCATTCACTCTCTCAGTGATGGGCACTTGGGCTGCTTCCAGGCTTCTGCTACTGTGCAGAGTGCCGCTATGAATATTCACAGGCACTCACTCTAAGCCCTGTAGTGGGACTGTGGGAATGTTTACCTGTATAAGGTAAAGCCTCCCAGAGTCATCCGCTTACATTCCTACCCAGTATGTATAAAATATGTGGATCCACGTGTTCTTCAATACTTGGCACTGCCAGCCTTAATTTTTGCTGACAGAAAAGGCATAATATGGTAGCGATCTGAATTTGTATCTCCGTCACCACCAATGCCGTGTACCCTGGCCCTGTGTCTCTTCTGTTATGAAATGCCTGTCCCTCTCACCACTTCTCCAACTGGGCTGTTTGTGCCATTCTCACTGATTAGTTTTTAAAGTATATATTTTTTAATTCTAATGCTCTGTCAGTGGTTATGTATTGAGAATTCGTGCTGTGATATGCTGAGTCGCTCAGCCGTGTCTGACTCTTTGTGACTCCATGGACTGTACAGTCCAAGGAATTCTCCAGGCCAGAATACTGGAGTGGGTAGCCTTTCCCTTCTCCAGGGGATCTTCCCAACCCAGGGATTAAACCCAGGTCTCCCGCACTGCAGGCAGAGTCTTTACCATCTGAGCCACCAGGGAAGCCCATATGTACTGAGAATAGTGTCTTCTAATGTGGAACTTGTCTTCTCACTTTCCTTAGGAATCTTCATTTTTTAAAGAAAAAGATATTATTTTTAATTTAGTCAAAAGTACATCCTTTCTTTTCTAGTCATAGTTAAGAAATCCCTCCTTATCCCAAGGATTATGATATTTTCTAATATAAATTTTAACACTTTCATTTAGACTTGTAATATTTAATCTACCCAAAGCTGACTTTTTTAACATGGCATGAAGTACAGACCCACTTTAATCTTTTTTTCCACATAGATTTTCCCCAGCTCCCTTAACTGGACAATGGTCTGTCTTTACCTAGCTGATCAGACATGTGACATCTGTCTCATACCAAAGCTCTGTGTGGGTCTGCTTCCAAAGCTGCTATTCTACTGTGTTGGTCTGGTCAATTTATCTATCCCTACTCTGATGCACAGTTCTCATTCCAACAGCCTCAACAGTTTGGGTGATTAGAAGACTTCCTACTCCACTATTTTTCAGGAGTATCCTATCAATCACTGATCCTTCTTTACTTTCATATAAAGATCATTTTATTGAGTTTCATGAAAAATTCTCTTATCTACAGATTATTTAGGAGGAACTGCTACCTCTCTGACTTTAACTTTTCCTATCCTTGGACCTAGTGTATTTCTCCATTTATTTAGGTCTTCTTTAATATACACTAAAATTTTACCTGCAAATCTTGAATATTTTTTATTATTTCTAAGTACTGGATATTTTTTTGATACTACATAAATGTTACCTTTTCATTAATTATGTTTTCTCTTGGTTACGTTTCTGCATCCTAGCAGTACACTTCTGTATATTAAACTACATAAAAAAAAAAAACTATATACATAGGAAACTAAGCTTTCCTATTTTTCTAATAATTTATCTGTAAATTACTTTAGCTTTTCTAATGTAAACAGTCACATCATTTGATAACAACTCAATTATTATTCCTAACGTACAGGTGAGAAAATTGAGACACAGAAATGTTAAATATTGACATCAGGATCAAAGATAATTGCAGTCCTATGTTCACTGCAGTGTTACAACATTCCAGAATCGGAAACAATCTAAATGTCTATTGATAGATGAATGGATGAAGAAAACGTGGTGTATACATACAATGACATAAGTATTCAGTCTTAGAAAGCAAGAAGTCCTGTCACATACTGCAACATGAATGAACCTTGAGGATGTCATGTTAAATGGAATAAGTTAACCATGGAAGGAAAAGTACTGCATGGTTCCACTTATATAAGGTGTTTATGAAGTCAAGCTCACAGAGACAGAAGGTAGAATGGTGGGGCCAGGAGGTGAGGGGAAGGGATACAGGAGGTGTCCGTTTCGTAGGTCTAGTTTCAGCCACACAAAATGAAAAAGTTCTAAAGATCTGCTTGTATGATCTCCTCCTGTGCCTCTTAGCGGTCATCGCCAGTTACATATACACACACTTCCCATGTTCTTTGCCAGGTACAAACCCAGCATACATATATAACTTGCATGTCCTTAGAGTTAATCACCATACAACACACTTAGAAATTGGTTAAGAGGGAAGATCTCATTATATGCAATTTTTAAAAGTTGAACAAATTGCCCATGAAAACACTGGAAAAGCAGAACTGACATCCAAATCCATGTAGTCTGAACTGTGAATTTCTATGTGACACTGTTTGCTATGAGGCACACAGAAAATAATATGCAAATAAATACAATTTTATGTATTTCCTACTCATATATTAAGTTATACTATTAGAATACTGTTTACTAATGTTATATATGTAATCATTTACTTGAAATTAATAAGAGTTTAAGATTTTTAAATTCTTCATATTTACCATACCTAGGAAGTCTGTTTTTATATCTTATGGTTAAAATCTTTATAATTCCCATTTCCATAAACAGATAAAACAATTTTTAAAATCCTGTCAGAAAATGTTACTTCCTTCAGGTATATCAGAATTTTATACATTTTTTAAATTCAATGTTTGTCATTATAACAGACATAACAAGTAGCACAAAATTCCCAAAGATAAAAAGACAAGCTCCATAAGTCATACATCCAGTTGTAAAATTATAATTCAGAACTTGAAGTATACTGCTGAATTATTTAAGAAACATTCAGGTTAACGTTAATTAGCTAAAGAAAAAAAGCTTTAAAGAAACAGTTTTCCTTTTACAGCTAATGAAACGTATGAAATTACTTTTTAATACCAGTATATTTTTTTTTATTTTACTTTTTCACTTTGACTTACTGCTTGGCAGACGCTGGCATTTCTAGTTTGACTTATTCCTCCCACAAAGACCACACAGGTCAGAAAAATATGAAAGCACAAATTCACAAGCATGTGCCAGCCTTTGAGACTGATTCTAATTAAACTGTTGAAACAAAAGGGAAAAAATTAATAGTGGAGTTAATATACTTGAAGCTGGACATCTCCAAGTTAACATACCTAATTCATACAAGGCCAAATATAAATGTGTAAACATTTTATTAAAACATGCTCTCACACACACATACAGGTTTTGAGAAATCCCTCAACACAATACAATTTCTTAACATTTAACTTTATACACTAAAAAACACAAGTCAAATGGAACTACTACATCCACTAAAGGCTATACAAATTCTAAATAATAAGAAATATGTCCACTTTTGTTAGTTATGATGTCTTATGACAGATGGATTACTTGTTTGCTTCCCAGAAATTTCTGCAAGGTGCCAATCTCTATTTTTCCTGACCTACTAGAATAACACGGTCTAAACAACCAATGCATTTCCTCGTGGCCTTTCATAATGAAACGCTCAAGTCTTTCTTTTTCAAATCAAAATCTCCTTGTTTCTTAACTAAATGTCAAGAAATGTCATATATGTCCAGCTTAAAGAGGAAAATACATTCTAGCAAAACCTCTTGAAAGTGTATTTCTGCTTAGCAAATCCCTTCAGTTCATTATATCTTACCATAAAATAAAAATTTCTGTACCTTTGCCTCTAATTAACAAAAACCATATCCCACACTTAAATGCCACAAGCTTTCTTAAATGCCATTTGTAAAAGAGACTATCCCAACAGGCAAAAATTTATGAAAATAGAAATAATACCACAGTCTGGTTCTGGAAGACACCTCTGCAGGTAACCAGGCTCCACTTTACCTCACCCTCATGCCCCACTCCCCAACACACACTTCCCAGGTTCTTTGCCAGGTACAAACCCAGCAGGATGACTGGATGCTACAGAAGATGAGTTTATTACCACGTGCACTTATTATTTATGTCTCGACTTGCATGAAGAAGGCCTGGAGATACTCTGAAGTAACTGCCCTTACTTTGGAAGGACAGCATGGTATTAAATTAGGTATAAAATTAGGATAAAATTTTATCCTAATTAAATGTGAAACCATGTCCACAGGTCTCTGCAGTCTCAGTTTCATCTCTTACCTGTGATGGTATATGTAACTGGCGATGACCGCTAAGAGGCACAAGAGGAGAACAGCAGCAGTCGTGTAGACCACAGGGTGCAGGAGATGGGCTGCCTGGGTATAGAGTTCGGATCCCGTCAGATCCTGAAGGGAGAATGAAAGCATTATTCTAGGAATGCTCCTCTGGACAGAGTTGTTGGGATTTTCTCAGGGGCTAAAATATACCGATAAAGAGAACTCTGGCCCTTGGATCTCTTCATTGTATCCAAGGGCTGCTTCATGTTATTTCCCTCACCCATTACTATGCCCTCCTAGCTTGCACGGTGTTAACTACTCATGTAGTATGTACAGACACATACATGCACACATACACTCTTCTTACCAAAGACCATCTGCTTTATAAATGTGAACACTGACTCTCCTTTGAGGGTAGTGGAGAGGGAAAGCAGTGATTTAGAAGGCCAACCACAGACTTCAGCCTTTCTAATGCCCTTGGCTTCCGTGATGGTTCAGATGGTAAAGAATGCAGGAGACCCAGGTTCGAATCCTCGGTCAGGAAGATCCCCTAGAGAAGGGCATGGCAACCCACTCCAGTATTCTTGCCTGGAGAATCCCATGAACAGAGAAGCCTGGAGGGCTACAGTCCATGGGGTTGCAGAGTCAGAAGTGACTGAGCGACTAACACTTGACTTTCACCCAACGTGTCACTCTGCACATTCACCAGCTAATAAGGTACAAGACAGCAGTATCTCCAAGTCAACAGAGCCTAACCTCCCACAGTCAAGTTCAACAAATATGAATGGACCAGACACTGTACAAAGGACAGCGATGTAATGCTAACCCATGATTCTTGCTCTTGAAGAGCTGAGAAGTCACAGGGTCCTCAGACACACAATGAGATCACAACAATGTTTGATCAACATAAGGGCAGCCCTGTGACTGAGAGCTTAGAGATCAAATATCAGTAATAATAAATAATAGCAGATCACTCACAGAGCATTTATCATAAACCAGGCACTGTGCCAGCACCCTACACAGAATAACCTATAAACTAGGTATATCGTTACTCCCATTTTATAGCTTGAAAAACTGAGGCACAAAGAGGTTAAGGGCTGGGAAGATCCGATCTGAAACAGTTTGTGGCTGCCAAGGCTCTGCTCCCTAAAACAAAGCAGACAGTGACTTCCTAAAATGAAAACATCATTTACCTGAAGCCTTCATTCCTGACAAAGCACTGGGGCAGGCTTGGAAGATGTCTCTCCCGGACACCAAGCCAGACAACCAGGTTGTCAGGAGACAAAGCCGCAGATTCACCAGCTCGTCACCAAATTCTCTTTTCTAAACCGATTCTGAAAGCTACAACATGACAGCTGGACGTGGGAAGGAGTTCACAGTGGGATGCACCTCTACTCAGGGAGTTATTAAGATTAATTCTTGAAACTAGAAAAACCGAGATGATGAAGACAGGAAGGAATGGGTGACTGACACTGAAGATGGCTCAACGGAAGAGGAGGAGGGAAGGAAGCAGCATGTTTTCCTGGGAAGAGTCAGTGGTCAACTCTGTATAGTAACACATCCAGAAAGATCTATCCGAACACCTTCACAAGTCCCTCACGTTAACAAATGACTAACAGAGGCCACAAAGCCTGACAAAAGTCAGAGTTAATGAGAAACTGGAGGTACAACAGGGGAAATTCCACTCCAGCCGACAGTCAGGAGTCACAAGCGGGTGTCTCATCTACGTATTTGATAAATGCCAGCTGCGTGACCACCATGGCCAGGCACTATGCCAAGTACCAGGTATTCAGGGAAACACAGGATCTCTTGGGGGCTGACAGTCTATAAACTAAGACCTGAAAGGGAAAATACAAGACAGAAACCTACAGCCACCATTCTGAACAACATGTCCTTGTAAGATGCCCATGGTCTATCGTATACAGTTTCAACATATCAGTACTTGCATTCTGCTAAAAATCCAGAATGTTAGAAGAGAAATTCAAAGAAGATCGGGGCAATGAGAGCCATTTAGACGCTGGCTGGAGTAGACATATTCTCCCTCATTTCTATGAAAAGCTTCTATTCCCATGGAGAATAAATAATTGAGGACAAACTTTCAGTGTCTAGGATGTGGTTCTTCACTCTTTCTGTGCACTGCCTGCTTTCCAATCCTTCAGGAAATGTTCAAAGAATACTTTGTCACCACTAGCTGAATGATCTGGGGCAGTTACCCCAGTAAAACGGAGACACCACAGTCATCTCATCTGGCAAAGTATGGGGAAGGGGCAGAACCTGTGTATGCCTGCCTTCCACAGGCCTTTGCAGAGAATAACAAAACACAGGTGGCTGAATAATATCCAACAAAACATCAGACAAACTGCCAGTTCAGTTCAGTTGCTCAGTCATGTCCAACTCTCCGTGACCCCAGGAATTATAGCACACCAGGCCTACCTGTACATCACCAACTCCCAGAGTTCACTCAAACTCATATCCATCGAATCAGTGATGCCATCCAGCCATCTCATCCTCTGTCGTCCCCTTCTCCTCCTGCCCCCAATCCATCCCAGCATCAGAGTCTTTTCCAATGAGTCAACTCTTTGCATGAGGTGGCCAAAGTACTGGAGTTTCAGCTTTAGCATCATTCCTCCCAAGGAACACCCAGGGCTGATCTCCTTTAGAATGGACTGGTTGGATCTCCTTGCAGTCCAAGGGACTCTCAAGAGTCTTCTCCAACACCAGAGTTCAAAAGCATCAATTCTTCGGCACTCAGCTTTCTTCACAGCCGAACTCTCACATCCATACATGACCACTGGAAAAACCATAGCCTTGACTAGATGGACCTTTGTTGGCAAAGTAATGTCTCTGCTTTTCAATATGCTATCTAGGTTGGTCATAACTTTCCTTCAAAGGACTCAGCATTTTTTAATTTCATGGCTACAGTCACCAACTGCAGTGATTTTGGAGCCCCCAGAAATAAAGTCTGACACTGTTTCTACTGTTTCCCCATCTATTTCCCATGAAGTGATGGGACCAGATGCCATGGTCTTCGTTTTCTGAACGTTGAGCTTTAAGCCAACTTTTTCACTCTCCTCTTTGACTTACATTTTTTACAATATTTATGGTTAAAACAATTCAGTTTTTTCAAAAGCTAATGAATGTGACATAGCATGAGCAGGAAGCTGGATGTTGACACAGAAGCTCCAGACTGTTAAAACTCCAAAGCAGTCCAGGAGGAAGGAGCAAGCACTACTGACTGCGGCACAGGGGCATTTTTGTTGTCACAAGAAACAGATATTTCCAAAGGAAAGAGAACCCCTGGCAGGGTGTGAAGAGCCAGAGAGTTAGGAGCTCAGGCTTGGCAGGCCAAAGGCAAAATTGAGGCTATTATGCAGGTACTTATTAACCACTTAAAATATAACCTTTAAAACTTGGAAACCACTTCTAGCTTTCCAGCATTTAGAACATCAAACAACCAAATGAGAGCTGACTGGAACAGGCCTGTGGATCAAATATTTGCCAGGGATTGCAGACGCCCTTCCTGGTGTAAAGGAGACAAATCAAGTTAATAAAAATTTGATCTTGTATCTTGATGACAAAATATAAGAGAATTTAAGGCCATATAAGACAACTGAGGAGATCAGGATAGGAAAAAAGTTAAGAGAAGTTAAAGACTAATACAAAAGAGGTAAAGTAGAAATCTTAAGTCAAAATTATTTTCAATTATATCCATCAACAAATAGAGGCAGGCTTTGTGATACTGTAACAAAAACATAGGTGAAAGGAGTCCACAAGTACAGATTTCCAAATATAGAATAAATGAAGCCCTGGCGATGCAACATTCAGCAAGGGACTACAGTTAATAATACAGAAGTTTGAAAGCTGCTCAAAGAGTAAAGCTAGTTTTTACCATAAGAGAAGAAAGCTGTAACTGCATACTGATGGATGTTAACTAGACTTATTGTACTGATCATTTTGTACTATACACAAATACTGAATCATGACATTGTATACCTGAAGCTAATAAAATGTTGTATGTCAACTATACCTCTACTGAAAAAAATCTACCTGTTCAGGGAGACACATATCAAGATTTCAATCTCTTTAATTTCACAGAAACCCATGATTCTTGCTTTTATTCTCTTTTTATAAATGAAATCACTTCCATTACAAAAAAATTACCAAATACATTGTCCAAATGGCCACTAGGAGATACCCATGGAAGAAAAGTAAAAAGTGTCATTCACATTCGCAATACAGTGATACATAAAATAGGAAAAGTCTGCCTCTGGTGCTTATTCAACCACAGTCTATCACTAAATGGTGATCTTAGTCACACTTACATATGGTGCAAAGTTTAAGAAAGGGCTTCCCAGGTAGGACTAGTGGTAAAGGACCCACTTGCCAAAGCAGGAGACATAAGAGACGTGTGTTCAATCCCTGGGTCAGGAAGATCCCCTGGAGGAGGGCATGGCAACCCACTCCAGTCTTCTTGGAAACTCCCATGGACAGAGGAGCCTGGTGGGCTACAGTCCATAGGGTTGCAGAGTCGGACACAAATGAAGTGTTATTACTACTACTACTAAGTTTAAGAAAACAGGCCAGAAAACGGAAAGTAAAGTTCACCAAAATAAACTGCACCAATTCAGAGAATATTAAAACATGTAAAAGTGTGTTAAAAACTGCAAAAGTACTTATTATTAAGGAACCAAATAAATGGAAGAAGAGCTTTTGAAATTTTTATTAACCTGATAGAGATTCATACATTTACAATAGCTTTAGCCTGAAAATTACTAAACATAAAATCACTAGCAGTTTTAAATAATTCATTGGCATCACATCAATAATAATTATAAATTAATTATGGTTTAAACTCATCAAGATCTAAACAATGGAAGGAAGACCAAAGAAAAACATCTCAGTTTCCCTCTGTTTGTCAGAGTATAAGTATTTTTAAAAGAGTTTGACAATAAAATAAAATTTTAGAATAGATTTAAAATAAAAAATGTCTTTAAAAAAACTGAGACCATGTCTCTTTCTTTTAATTTTTCCCCTAAGAAACAAGGAATAATTTCAAGATTTTAATCCTCCTAACACACACCATACACGAACGTCAGTTCCAGTTGAATCACAGACCTAAATGTGAAAGATAAAACATATTTAAATCTTCTACCTGCCCCTTCAGAAACCTATATGCAGGTCAGGAAACAACAGTTAGAACTGGACATGGAACAACAGACTGGTTCCAAATAGGAAAAGGAGGACGTCAAGGCTGTATGTTGTCACCCTGCTTATTTAACTTCTATGCAGAGTACATCATGAGAAATGCCAGACTGGAAGAAGCACAAGCTGGAATCAAGATTGCCGGGAGAAATATCAATAGCCTCAGATATGCAGATGATACCACCGTCATGGCAGGAAATGAAGAGGAACTAAAGGGCTTCTTGATGAAAGTGAAAGAGGAAAGTGAAAAAGTTGGCTTACTCAACATTCAGAGAACAAAGATCATGGCATCTGGTCCCATCACTTCATGGGAAATAGATGGGGAAACAGTGGAACAGTGTCAGACTTTATTTTTGGGGGCTCCAAAATCACTGCAGATGGTGACTGTAGCCATGAAATTAAAAGACACTTACTCCTTGGAAGGAAAGTTATGACCAACCTAGATAGCATATTCAAAAGCAGAGATATTACTTTGCCAACAAAGGTCCGTCCAGTTGAGGCTATGGTTTTTTCTGTGGTAATGTATGGATGGGAGAGTGGACTGTGAAGAAAGCTGAGCGCCGAAGAATTGATGCTTTTGAACTGTGGTATTGGAGAAGACTCTTGAGAGTCCCTTGGACTGCAAGGAGATCCAACCAGTCCGTTCTAAAGGAGATCAGCTCTGGGTGTTCCTTGGAAGGAATGATGTTAAAGCTGAAACTCCAGTACTTTGGCCACCTCATGCAAAGAGTTGACTCATTGGAAAAGACTCTGATGCTGGGAGGGATTGGGGGCAGGAGGAAAGGGGGACGGGAGAGGATGAGATGGCTGGATGGCATCACTGATTCGATGGATATGAGTCTGAGTGAACTCTGGGAGTTGGTGATGGACAGGGAGGCCTGGCATGCTGCTATTCATGGGGTCACAAAGAGTCAGACACGACTGAGCAACTGAACTGAACTGAAGGCAAATAAAGGACAATAACTTCATAATTTGGCGGTAAGCAAAGACTTCTTAAATAGGACATAAAAACCACTAACTACTAAAAAAAATTTAGAAAAATTAGAAACTCTGCTTATAAAAAGACAACATTAAGAAAAAGAAGAAAAAAGGCATGCCCACAGACTAAATGTTTATGTCACCCAGCTAAAATTCACATGTTGAAACCTAACCTCCAATGTGATATTATCTTGAGTTGGTGCCTCTGAGAGGTGATTAGGTCATGAGGGTGGAGCCCTTATAAACAGAATTAGTGTCCTTTTATATATTTTTTTTAATTTTTATTTTTACTTTATTTTACTTCACAATACTGTATTGGTTTTGCCATACATTGACATGAATCCGCCCACAGGTGTATGTGAGTTCCCAATCCTGAACCCCCCTCCCACCTCTCACCCCATATCATCTCTCTGAATCATTCCCGTGCACCAGCCCCAAGCATCCTGTATCCTGTTAGTGTCCTTTTATAAAAGAGATACCTGAGAGTTCCCCTGCCCCTTCCACCACAAGAGTATACAGAGAAAGGACAGCATTTATGAAGCAGGAAGCAGGGCTTCACTAGACGAAGAATCTGCTAGCTTCTTGATCATGGACTTAAGCCTCCAAAACTGTTGAGACCAGCTCGACAAGCAGGGGTTTTGAAAGTATGATACGGCGAGAGAATGAAAAACAAGACACAAGAATTTAGAGAAAAACAAAGATCAGGGGACCAATACTGCTCCAAGGTGAAGGTGCTGAAACTGAATCCAAGTCAGCTTTATTATACTTTCAGCTGTGAATGAAAGAATAAGTGGGGAATTAAACTATAACTCATGAGGCCTTCAGGGCCAAAAAACAAAATGATTATTAACCATTGAGTAATTAGGAAACAGTAATCAATAACAAATCAGTCACTAAGACTAATATTTTTATCTACAGATTTTTCACCAGATACGTAAAACATGTGACTCTGAGACGCCAGCTGAGAAACAGTCTGGGGTCAGTTTTCTGACATCAGGATCATATCTTGTTTTCAAGATTATGAACTGTTCTCTCTGGACTTGTTCCAAGAGTTTCATGCCTTATAGCATCCAGTTTATCAATAATTATAAATTTCTTCTGCAGCCCTTGCCAGGGCCTGCTGTTTTTTTAATTCTTCCTGTCTCCTACAAAAACTATGGTAAAAAAATTTTTTTTCTTCTGTTTATAAATGACCTAGTCTTTGATATTCTGTTGTAGCAGCCTGAACTGACTAAAACAAGTCATGAACTGGGAGAAGATTTTTGCAACACATAAATCTAACAAAGAGCTCCTATTCAGAGTTCATGAAGAATTCCTATAAGCCAGTAAGATAACAACAGACAATCAAATTAAAAATCTGTAAGATTTGAGCAATAACTTCACAAAAGGGCTACCCAAACTGTAATATGAAAATGAAGAGGTACTCAATATTATCAGTTACTACAGAAAAACAAAATTTTTTAAAAAATTTTTATCTTATTTAAATTTTAAAAAATTTTAAAAACTGAAAAAACTTAAAAAATTAAAACCACAATGATCTATCACAGCACAGCCACCAGAAGACCAAAACTAAAGATTGAAAATACCAAGCACTGGGAAGGATAGAGAGCAATTAACACTCATTACTGGTGAGACTATAAACCAATAAAACCAGTTTGATCAACTGCACAGCATTACTTCTCACAGCATACAGATGCCTACAACTTAGCAATTCCAATCCTGTATGCACACATCCATCAAAAAACATGTTCCTAAATTATTTTGTTGTTGTTGTTCAATTACTCAGTCGTGTCTGACTCTTTGCAACCCCATGGACTGCAGCATGCCAAGCCTCCCTGTCCTTCACTATCTCCCGGAGTTTGCTCAAACTCATAATCATTGAGTCAATGATGCCATCCAACCATCTCATCCTCTGTCACCTCCTTCTCCTCCTGCCTTCAATCTTTCCCAGCATCAGGGTCTTTTCCAATGAGTTGCCTCTTCACATCAGGTGGCCAAAGTATTACAGCTTCAGCTTCAGTCCTTCCAATAAATATTCAGTGTTGATTTCCTTTAGGATTCATTGGTTTGATCTTCTTGCTATCCAAGGGACTCTCAAGAGACCTCTCCAGCACCACAGTTCAAAAATATTATCAATTTTTTAGGACTCAGACTTCTTTATGATCCAACTGTCACATCCATACATGACTACTGGAAAAACCATAGCTTTGACTAGACAGACCTTTGTCAGCAAAGAGATGTCTCTGCTTTTTAATTCACTGTCCAGACTTGTCATAGCTTTCCTTCCAAAAAGCAAGTGTCTTTTAATTTCATGACTGCAGTCACCATCTACAAATATTTACAACAGCTTTTTCTTGATATCTAGAACGTCACAACAACTCAAAAATCCATCAATGCACAAATTCTGATATGTTCATACTATAGCCTGTGTGTATGCCAAGTCACTTCAGTCGTGTCCGACTCTGTGACTCCATGGACTATAGCCCACCAGGCTCCTCTGTCCACGAGATTTTCCAGGCAATAATACTGGAGTGGGTTTCTATGCCTTCCTCCCGGAGATCTTCCTGACCCAGGGACTGAACCCATGTCTCTTACATCTTCTGCATTGGCGGTCAGGTTCTTTTACCACTAGCATCACCTGGGAAGCCCACAGAATGGCCTACTATGAAGGAAAAGGAAAAAACAATAACCTGCTACCACATGTAAAAACAAAGATGAATATCACAGACATATGATGGGAAAGAAACCAGACGCAAAGAGTGCAAGCTGTACAATTCCAATTATACAGAATTAAAGAGCAGATGAAACTTATCTAGTGATACACATCAGAAGGCTATTTCTTCAAATGACAGTGAAAATTTACTAGAAAGAAACGTATCAGAGCTTCTGAGTGCTCAAATAAAAGAATTTTACCTTGATGGCAGCTAAACATGTAGGTTTACAAGTAAAAATATCATTAAACTATATAGTTAAGATCTGTGAACATCGATCAATAGCTCAATTTAACAAAAGAAGGAAAAGTTTTGGTTTCCCTTTGATTATTAATTCTACTTCAGATAATTTATGATACAGATTTTCTAATGTGTAAAATCATTCTATACACAGAAATTATTAGAAACAAACAATACAGAGGAACGCCCAAATAAATGATGGTGAGGTCATAAAGTAATATTCAGAGACAAAAAAGAATGAGAAAGCTCTCTAACACTGATAAGGAAGTTTTCAGAAAGGAAATTCAGTAGTGGGATTAAGAAGACATTTGTGGAGTTTGAACTCCAACTCCACACTAACTACCTGTGTCAACCTAGTCATGGTCCTTCACTTCTCTATGCCTTGGTTTCTCCATCTGTAAACTAGGGGTGATAACAGTAGCACCACATTTTATGATGTGGCTATGATGACCAAATAGGTTAATTGTAGGTAAAGATTTAAGAGAACTCGGTGCATTAAGTACTTAATAAAAATTAACCACTGTCATCACTACCCTCATATCATCCTAAGAATATCACCAACACAAGGCAGCAGCATCAGTGTTAAGATATATTGTTCCATGGTTATCATCATCCTTATATAAGATATACTGCTTCATGGAAACAAGCATGGTTTAGAATGTTTGTAGCATGCTACCTTCTTATAAAAATGTAAGAAAATAGGATCATGTATTCATTTCATTGTAACATATGTTAAAGTCCTTTAATAATGTATAAAAAAAAACTATTAAGGGTTATCTATTCTGTGGAGATGACACCACCCTTATGGCAGAAAGTGAAGAGGAACTAAAAAGCCTCTTGATGAAAGTGAAAGAGGAGAGTGAAAAAGTTGGCTTAAAGCTCAACATTCAGAGAACAAAGATCATGGCATCTGGTCCCATCACTTCATGGGAAATAGATGGGGAAACAGTGGAAACAGTGTCAGACTTTATTTTTTGCGGTTCCAAAATCACTGCAGATGGTGACTGTACCCACGAAATTAAAAGACGCTTACTCCTTAGAAGAAAAGTTATGACCAACCTAGATAGTACACTCAAAAGCAGAGACATTACTTTGCCAAGAAAGGTCCGTCTAGTCAAGGCTATGGTTTTTCCAGTGGTCATGTATGGATGCTAGAGTTGGACTGTGAAGAAAGCTGAGCGCCGAAGAATTGATGCTTTTGAACTGTGGTGTTGGAGAAGACTCTTGAAAGTCCGTTGGACTGCAAGGAGATTCAACCAGTCCATTCTAAAGGAGATCAGCCCTGGGTGTTCTTTGGAGGGAATGATGCTGAAGCTGAAACTCCAGTACTTTGGCCACCTCATGCAAAGAGTTGACTCATTGGAAAAGACTCTGATGCTGGGAGGGATTGGGGGCAGGAGGAAAAGGGGACGACACAGGATGAGATGGCTGGATGGCATCATCGACTTGATGGATGTGAGTTTGAATGAACTCCGGGAGTTGGTGATGGACAGGGAGGCCTGGTGTGCTGCAGTTCATGGGGTCGCAAAGAGTTGGACACAACTGAGCAACTGAACTGAACTGAACTGACTCTTTGAAGAAGAGACAATAGTGTGTCAGGAGTTTAATTTCTCACTGTACATTGGTGGTTTAGTGGTGGTTTAGTTGCTAAGTCATGCCCGACTCTTGCAACCCCACGGTCATTAGTCCGCCAGGCTCCTCTGTCCATGGGATTCTCCAGGCAAGAATACTGGAGTGGGTTGCCATTCCCTTCTCCAGGGGATCTTCCCAACCCAGGAATCGAACCTGGGTCTCCTGCATTGCAGGCAGATTCTTTACCAACTGAGCTACCAGAGAAGCCCTTGGTAAATGAAAGAAGAGTAAATGAAACCAGTTTGTCTTGGAAAAAAACTAGAGATGTAAAAACAAATGAGTGCTCTCTGGTTTCATGTTTCTAGGTGAATACAGTAACAAAGGAGAATCAAGATATAGTGGTTATTTTATCTTCACTATAATACCAATTAAGTAGTAAGTACTACCATGAATAGTCTGGCCCTCCTCATTCAGTTTTATTTGTTCCCTACTGACCTCTGGTCAATTGGTTATTTCTGATCACATAATTCAAACAAACTCAATTTCTACCTAACTTTTTCCTCTGAGAACTTACAATATAAATGGTTATTGTAGGATGCCTACTGAGCTATGTTATCTGTCTAGAACTATGAATATCTATTTGAGATTTAAAAACAAATATATTATTTTCATTTCACTTTCTAAACACACATTTTTTTTTTTAAACCACAGCAGGGAAAGTTTTATGAGCTAGCTGCCAATAAAGGAATTTAGACTTGCTAAATAAAATCCTACATTAAAGCAGTTCTCCAAAAAAAATAAGAATAATAATAGGATTTTATCTATTATTCAAAACAGTGCCAGGTAAAGAAAAAAA
Organism: Capra hircus; assembly: GCF_001704415.2. Classification (NCBI taxonomy): domain Eukaryota; kingdom Metazoa; phylum Chordata; class Mammalia; order Artiodactyla; family Bovidae; genus Capra; species Capra hircus. The sequence goes on from NC_030813.1 coordinate 42,434,765, forward strand.
GACGTTGACTTCCAATTTCTAAAGCTATGTTTTCTAACTCAGATATGACTTTATTTAAGAGTAGGTATGATTTCATTAACTTTTCCTTCACATTTCATCAGCAACTCTAAAAACGCCATACAGTTTTGTCAACAATTTCAGATCCTTTTCACCTTGCTACCTCTAGGTGGCACAGTTATATTTAAGAAAAGAGAAAGGATATTCTTTGAAAATAGAAAAAAAAATCTTAGTGCTGTCTTTTAGCTTTAAGAATTGTGTATTACATTTTTTAAAAGATTAAAAGTATGAAAGATAAAAGAATAGCTTATTTCTTCAAGAAAAGGATTATACTAATTTAAACTGTGGAGAAGAACAGCTAGGAAGTTCAAAAATAGATATTTTAACTGGTATTAAATAAGTTTCACATGGTACAGTATCATGTCTTGAACACTGAAGCTTATAAAATGCGTTTTGTTGTGTTTGCATTTCATTTCTCTTGCCCAACTTTTTCTAGGTAACTACTAAAAAATTTTCAAATGATGCTATATCTCTTATTTCTCCTTCAGTACTTCTCAGTTCCACGTTACTTTATAATCAAAACCTGAATGAGAAAACACTTTTAAACTGAAAGAGCAAATGCTTCATATTTTAATTACTGCTTCAAGCATTCTTTGAAAGCTGACTACAAAACAATAAAATGTGAACTTACAGAAATCAGACTTAGACTTACAGAACTCAAACATCTATTTGTGAAGAGAATCCTATACTATTAACACTAAACTCAAAAGGACAGACGACTTAGTCAAAACAGCTGAGTTCCTTCCTAGTGTAGACCCCACCCACTGCCTGCTGGGTTAAATAACACACACATTAATCCTTCTGCCCTGCCTGATAATCTACTTACTCCTCCATCTGTTCGGGACACTAGGTAGGTAGCCTAATTTGAGGAGCAAAGAGAAAACCAAAATATAGAGCTGAAGAAAATCTACTCCAATTAAAGTATGCTTTAAGACCATTTCCAGTGAAAATGCTCTTTTGTAGTTTTAAGAAAAGAAAATTCACTTAGAGTAAAATATATCATGTTTCAAGATTATGTGGTGCTTTGATAAAATATTATCTAGATAACAGATTCAGAGCTGGTGGCAGAAATCAAAACGTAGGCATCCTCACTCCCAGGCTAGCCTCAAGCCATTGCTAAGAAATGTCCTTCATATTCATCAGTAATTTCTTCCGCTCTGCTCTAAATGCATGTATACATGCTTCAGGATGTTAGTATCTTAGAATAACCACAATATGCAATAAAAACTAGTACAGCTAATTTCATAATTATCAACTCAGAGATCAGCTTCACATAAATGATTCATTAATAAAAGATACGTTAATAACTAGCTATTTCACAAAAGATTAATAAATAGAAAAATAGTAAATAACAGAAAGCATTAACTTGATTAGCATTAAAATTGAAGACATTTGTGTCAGCGCTGCTGCTGGCAGCAACTAAACTGAAATTATCACCATTACTCTAAATACAAAAGGAATCTAAAAAATTATGATGTGTAGTGGGATGAGGCACTAAATAACTAAGTAGGAAAATCTCTCACTATTCATTGTGTGAACATGAAAGTGTTAGTCGCTCAGTCGTGCCTGACTCTTTGCTACCCCATGGACTGTAGCCCTCCAGGCTCCTCTGTCCACGGAATTCTCCAAGCAAGAATACTGGAATGGGTATCCATTCCTTTCTCCATGGGATCTTCTTGACCCAGGGATCGAACCCATATCTCTTGCATTGCACTCAGATTCTTTACCATCTGAGCCACCAGGGAAGCCCCATTCGTTGGGTGAAGAAAGTGAAAGTGAAAGTTGCTCCGTCTTGCCCAACTCTTCATGACCCCATGGACTATATGGTCCATAGAATTCTCCAGGCCAGAATACTAGAGTGGGTAGCCTGGCCCTTCTCCAAGGGACCTTCCCAACCCAGGGATCAAACCCAGGTCTCCCACATTGCAGGCGGATTCTTTACCAGCTGAACCATCAGGGAAGCCCTGTTTACTGTGTATCTTTGGGCAAATGAATCACTCTTGATTAAGAGTTGGACAGCATGTTTCCAAATTTTAAGGTCAAGGTCTAGTTGAATTGACTGGCTTAAAGTTTACTGAAAATTCCCATACATTTCACTTAGTAGTAACTCAATTTCCCTTTAAAATCAGAATGACACCAAATGTCACCTCTTCCTTAATTAAGGGAGCAATTCATGTTAAAAGTTAAAAAAAATCTTCATTTGAGCTTAACTATGCATAGGGAAGAAATTCGAATGCTTAGTGTTTACGCATTAACATTAACAACTGCCATACCATTAAAACTGCATAGTTACTAAGGGAGTAGCACTGAATGGTAGTGATATTTTCATCCGAATAGAGTATATGGCACCCATCGGACTTCCAGCCTCCTTGTCCATTCAGCAAGTCGAAATCCCACTGGGCAGCCACAGCATCTGCTCCATGCGCTATTCGACGCAGCGTCACATTAACGGGGATGTGGTGGGTATCAATGTTCACACCATCTGGAGGAAATGGGAAATAAAAATATTTCTGAAACAAATTTCATGAACAATTAAATGTCAACATACACGAATGGGCATCTGCAAATATCTTTTTTTCTCTAGTGACTCATTAAAATGAGAAGGAACAAAAATAAGCATCTTTAGGAACAGCGAATGATCGAGTCGTGCTGTCCAGTGATTACAGGAGGACATATGCCACAGACAAACCTATTTTGGTGAGAATCACGGGGGTAACCACTGTACGCCGCTTTCCATCATCAGCCAAATTTGTTGAATTCCCAGTGGCCGGAAAAAGCTTTCCATTGCGGAATGCGATGAGCTGCAGCTTATAGAGAGAGTCATCACTTGGTCTGACTTCTCTTTTTTGCTTTGGTGAGAAAAGGGAAGGAGGAAGCTGAATAGAAGCCTCCACAATAGTGTTCTGAAAATATATTTAAAAAAGAAAAAACAGAAACATAGAAGAGTTGACATCTTAGTAGGTTAAAACCAGAAACATTTTAGACAGTTATGAATACTGACTAGTTACATGCTGAGTACAGGTTTTAAATATGTGAGTGAGATTTAGTAGTTAAAACAATTTATTCATTAAGTGAAATGCCTTAAGATCATATAACAGCATAGAACAAAAGCAGAAGAAAATAAAGAGAAACGCAAACTCTATTTCAAAGCATTAAAGTAGTAAACAAGGGATTATTTCAAAGTGAATTTTCCCCTGATACTGTATACTGCTGAAGTAAACTGCATTAAACAGAACAAGATCTCAGCAATCACTCTGCCTATGAATTTTACAATGACAAAATATGGTGAATGAGCACAAAGGGAGCATATCACAAATGTGAGTATAATTAATTTGGGCTTATGAAACTTTAAGGTGATTCATGATAGATTCCGACTGTCAAAGAACAGAAGAAATTATACAAAAACATAACAGAACTTTAGACTCAGAAACACATTAGGTTTACAAAAACACAGTTACAAAGAGGAACAAGTGAAAATGCTGGCTGGGCACTAAATGTTCTTCAGATTTCTTTATTAGGGATTTTTAAATTATAAATTATTCAGCATTTAATGAAAAATAAATCTGTACACCAAGGAGGCAAATAATAATCTAAAAACTTCCCTATTTTAAGGACTCATCACAGAGCCTTTCTCTTGGCACCAACCTCTCTCTCCAACCCAATGCTCATGATGCCAACAGAATTTCCTCTCCAACAAATCTGTTATTATTTCGTTCAAGTAACACCTTGGCTCCCAAATGTTTAGAAAATACAGCCAAAAATTCTTAAGTATGCCATATAATTTGGCTAAAATCCTTTCCTCAAATTCATCTCCTAACACTCCCTACACCACAACCTATGACTAGGCCACAGTGAGTTTATCACTTTTTTTTTTGGGGGGGGGGTGTCACATTGACAGAAAAATATATACATATATATATTTAATTTATTTATTTTAATTGGAGGTAATTAGTTTACAATATTGTAGTGGTTTTGCCATACATTCACATCAATCAGCCATGGGTGTACACGTGTTCCCCATCACAATCCCATCCCTCAGGGTCATCCCAGTGCACCAGCCCTGAGCACCCCGCCTCATGAATCGAACCTGGACTGGCGATCTGTTTCACATATGATAATACACACGATTCGAGTTGATCACTTTTTGACATCCCCTGCTTTTTTCCCTTTTCTATTTTACTTATTTTTGGCTGTGCTGGCTCTTCACTGCTACACAGGCTTTTCTCCAGTTGCGGCGAGTGGGGGCTACTCTTTAGTTGCAGAGTGGAGGCTTCTCCCTGCAGTAGCTTCTCTTTGTTCTGGGGCACAGGCTCTATAGTGTTCAGGCCTCAGTAACTGTGGCACATGGGCTCAGTAGTAGCAGCTCCTGAGCTCTAGAGGACAGGCTCAATGTGACATCTACCTGGATCAGGGATCCAACCCGTGTCTTCAGCATTGACAGGCAGATTCTTTACCACTGAGCCACAAGGGAAGCCCCATCCCCTGATTCTTAAATGCCACTGCGCACATGCCAGTATCTATGGCTGAAATGCCCCATGATTCTTTTATCTAGTAAGCTCAAACTGGTCAGATCTGATTTTTAGTAAGTTAATTCTCCTGCTTCTGCAAAGGATGGATCAGGATGAGAAAGGTTGGCAGCCAAGAAGAGAACGACTTTGCAAGGTTTTATTAATAGGGCTTTGGGGGGTGATTAATTACATCACTACTGCAGGTACTGCTCCCTATTCTGGACTCGGGCAGCATTCTGCACAGAGCACAGCATAACGAAAGTCCTAAAGTATCCCAGTGTAACTGACTGTCTACTCCTCTTAACTAGGGTGAGAGAACTTTCGAATGCAGATCATCTCATTTATTTGGGGACTGCCTATGTTAATAATAGCTCCTGGCACTAGCATTAATAAAATAGCCCATTGTTTATGAAACTACTGAAAGTCTGTGTGGCATTTTTAAGGTTCTACTGAAGCAAACGATTGACTTCAGAATTAGTTCTTAACTACTGTGCTTAAAACAGTGTTGTAACACAGCAGATAACCATAAATATCTGCTGAAAGCATTTTTGAAGTTTAAATATTGATAGGTGAACATTACTTTTAAATTGCAGATAACAAGAAAAAATTTAGTAAAAATATTACATCTAAGAAAACATATAATGTTTCTACTATTCTCCCAAATACAACTTGATAGGCAAACAAAGATATTACCAATTCATTCACTAACATAGTACATTTCTATTAAGTATATAAATTTATCCTAAGTATATAAAGATGCATGCCAAAACAGAAAAACATCAATAGATCAATTTAATTAGAAGGTCAAAATCCTGATGAAATGTTACATGCTGGACATTTATTAAAACTTAAGTACTTAAAAGTCCATAAAATAATTCTACTATGAACACAAAATAACTTGAAAACAAAGCACAGCTCTCTGGGAAAGTATTCCTTATGATAAATCAAATTAATTTAAATAAAGAAAGTCATACTTTACTTTCTAAAAGACAGCTGAAAAAGGAAATGACAATTACAGTTTCTACAAGTCCAATTTTTTTTCTATACAAATTTAAACTGGCAAAACCAACCGAACAACAACAAATTTAAAAAACTCCAGAGTAAGGACAAATCCCTGAGAGATGAGAGCTACAAATTCAAGGCTGTTACATGCTTATAATTTATAAGATATCCTTCAAAGTCCAATAAAGAGTATCGTCAAATTAATAATTATAGGTCCCTTGGCATAGCCTAGGGAAGGTGGAAAAGCAAACTTCACCTGTATCAAAAATATTTTTATAGTAAATATGTAACACTTGCATATTTGATCTCTTTAAAAGAAGTCCCGATCATTTATTACAGAAAGGTTGAAATCTAATGAAAAAATTCACCAAGGAGGACATCCCCAGCAGTCCAGTGGTTAAAACTCTGTGCTTCCAATCCAGGGGGTGAGGGTTTAATCCCTGGGTGAGGAACTATGATTCCACATGCTATGTGGCATGTCCAAAACTAATGGACACATTTGATACATTTATTGTGGCTATACATTTGCCACTTAGCCTGAAGACAAAAACACAAAGGCAATAATTTCATTTAACCATATATTCATTTTAAAATGTATGGATTACAGCAATGGAAATTGACATAAAACATATGAATTAAAGCTACTAAATCAGAAAACTTTCTTTTCAAAACCTTTGGGAAGCTCTCTTACACTGTTGGTGGGAATGTAAGTTGATGAAGTCACTATGGAAAACTGTATGGAGGTTCCTTAAAGAATTAAAAAATAGAGTTGCCATATGATCCAGCAATCCTACTCCTGGGCATATATCTCACAAAACAAAATTCAAAAAGATACCTGCACGCCTATGTTTATAGCACACTATTCCCAATAGTCAAGATGTGGAAACAACCTGAATGCCCACTGAAATGAATAAAGAAAGATGTGGATACATACAAATGAGATAGTACTCAGTCATAAAAAAATAAAATCATGCTATTTGCAGCAACAAGGAAGGAACTAGAGATTATGACACTAAGTGAAGTCAGAAAGACAAATATCACAGATATCACTTGCATACGAAATCTACAATATGACACAAATGTACTTACCTGCAAAACCGCAACAGACACACACACAAAGAGAACCGATTTAAGGCTGCCAAAAGGGACTCGGGGAAGGATGGACTGGGATTTTCATGTTAGCAGATGCAAACCTTTATATATAGACTAGGTAAAACAAGGTCTTACTGTATAGCACAAGGAATTACATTTAATAACCTGTGATAATCACAATGGAAAAGAATATGAAAATGAATATAAATATATATATATGTATTGATATAACTGAATGACTGCTGTACAGCAGAAATTACCACAAATTATAAATCAACCATCCTTCAATTAAAAAAAAACAAACAACCAACTCTTTTGGAAAGGTATGTTTTTGGAGTCTAATATATATTGAAGATTATATGCCATCCCTGGGGGGGGGGGGGCGGGGGGGGGGCGGAGACATGGGATCTGCAACAAGAAACCAGAATTTGGGTCCCAGCGTCACCAGAAAGTAGTGGCTAGACACTGCAAGATTTTGTCTACCCTCTGAGTTGCATTTGTTACATATACCTAATGACCTTCCTAACAAATACTTGTGAGGACCAAATGGGATCATAACCATGACAAGCATGAAAGGGAATGGAACTGTGGGTGGTGTTTTTATTATTGTTTCAGGCATAGCTTGTTATATCGTACTTCACAGATACTGCATTTTGGGGGTGGGAGGAGTTGTTTGCTTTGATTTTAACAAATGGAATGTTTGTGGCAATCCTACATTGTCAGATGGTTAGCAATCTTTAGCAAAAAAAGGGCATTTTTTAAATTCAAAGTATGTGTATTGTTTTTTTCCCCTTCATGGATCATGACCTTGTCAAGGCAAAGGGGCTTGCATTACTCAATGAAGCTAGGAGCCATGTCATGCAGGGTCACCCAAGATGGATGAGTCATAGTGAGAGTTCTGACAAAATGTGGTCCACTTTGCATAGGAACTTGGAATGTTCGGTTCATTGTTGTTGTTCAGTCACTATGTTGTGTCCAACTCTTGAGACCCCATGAGTTGTACCATTCCAGGCTTCCCAAGTTAACTGGACATGGTCAGGCAGGAGATGGAAAGATGGAGTGAATATCAACATCTTAGGAATCAGTGAACTAAAATGGACGAGAATGGGTGAATCTTAATTCAGATGACCTACCTACTGTGGGCAAGAATCCCTTAGAAGAAATGCAGCAGCCACCATAGTCTACAAGAGTCTGAAATGCAGAAGCAATCTCCAAACAAAATGATCTTCATTTGTTTCCAAGGCAAACCATTCAACATCACAGTAATCCAAGTTATGCCCCAAACACTAAGACTGAAGAAGCTAAAGGTGACCGGTTCCATGAAAACCTACAAAACGTACAACTAACGTAAATTAAAAAAAGATGTCCTTTTCACCACAGGGGATTGGAATACAAAAGGAGAAGTCAAGAGACGCCTGAGGTAACAGGCAAGTTTGACCCTGGAGTACAAAATGAAGCAGGGCAAAGGCTAACAGAGTTTTGTCATGCGAAAACCCTGGTCATCGCAAACGTCCTCTTCCAACAACACAACAGATGACTTTATACATGGACATCACCAAATGGTCAGTTATATTCTTTGCAGCCGAAAATGGAAAAGTTCTATAAAGTCAGCAAAAACAAGACCTGAAACTCAGCTCCTTATTATACAATGCAGGCTTAAACTGAAGAAAGTCAGAAAAACCACTAGGCCTTCCAGGTACGACCTAAATCAAGTACTTTGTGATTGTACAGTGGAGGTGATTAATAGGTTCCAGGGATTAGATCTGGAAGACAGAGTGCTGAAGGACTATGGACAGAGACACTGTACAGGAACATAGCCAGAGCAGAGAACACAGCCATCCCAAAGGAAAAGAAACTCCAGAAGGCAAAAGGGGCTGGGAGGAGGATTTACAAAGAGCTTAGGAAAGAAGAGAAGTGAAAGGCAAGCGAAAAAGGGAAAGATATACCCAACTGAATGCAGAGTTTCAGAGAAGAGAAGGGAGAGATAAGAAGGCCTTCTTAAATGAACAATGCAAGTAAACAGAGGAAAACAACAGAATGGGAAAGACTAGAGGTCTCTTCAAAAAAACTAGAGCTATCAAGGGAACATTTCATGCAAGGATGGGCACAATAAAGGAAAGAAACAATAAGGACTTAATAAAAGTAGAAGAGATTAAGAAGAGGTGGCAAGAATACACAGAAGTACTGTCCAAAAAAGGTCTTAATGACCTGGATAGCCATGATGGTGCTGTTATTCACCTACAGGCAGACATCCTAGAGTGTAAAGTCAAGTGGGCCTTAGGAAGCATTACTATAAATAAAGCTAGTGGGAGGTGATGGAATTCAAGCTGAGCTATTTCAAATCCTGAAAGATAATGCTGTGAAAGTGCTGCACTCAATATGCCAGCAAATTTGGAAAACTCAGTAGTGGCCACAGGACTGGAAAAGGTCAGTTTTCATTTCAATCCCAAAGAAAGACAATGACAAAGACTGTTCAAACTACCATACAATTGTGCTCATTTCACCTGCTAGTAAGGTTCTGCTCAAAATCCTTCAAGCTAGGTTTCAGCAATATATGAACTGAGAACTTCCAGATATATAAGCTGGATTTAGAAAAGGAAAAGGAACCAGAGATCAAATTGCCAACATCTGCTGGATCATAGAAAAACCAAAGGAATTCCAGAAAAACATCTACTTCTGCTTCACTGAATACATGAAAGCCTTGATTACGTGAACCACAACAAACTATGGAAAATTCTTAAAGTGATTAGAATATCAAACCACCTTACCTGTCTCCTGAGAAACCTGTATGCAGGCCAAGAAGCAACAATGAGAACCTTACATGGAACAATGAACTGGTTCAAACTTGGGAAAGGAGAATGTCAAGGCTGTATACTGTCACCCTACTTATTTAACTTCTATGCAGAGCACATCATGCAAAATTGCCAGGCTGGATGAATCACAAGCTGGAATCAAGATTGCTGGGAGAAATATCAACAACTTCAGATATGCAGATGCTACCACTCTAATGGCAGAAAATGAAGAGGAACTAAAGAGTTTCTTAATCAGAGAGAAAGAGGAGAGTGAAAAAGCTGGCTTAAAACTCAACATTCAAAAAACTAAGAACATGGCTTCTGGTCTCATCACTTCATAGCAAACGGAAGAGGAAAAAGTGGAAGCAGTGACCGATTTTATTTTCTTTGGTTTCAAAATCACTGTGGATGGTGGCTGCAGTCATGAAATTAAAAGATGCTTACTCCTTGGAAGGAAAGCTATGACAAACCTAGACAGCGTATTAAAAAAAAAAAAAAGCAGAGACATCACTTTACCAAGAAAGGTCTGTATAGTCAAAGCTATAGTTTTTCCAACAGTCATGTATGGATGTGAGAGTTGGACTGTAGAGAAGGCTGGACTCCAAAGAATTGATGCTTTTGAACTATGGTTTTGGAGAAGACTCCTGAGAGTCCCTTGTACTGCAAAGAGCTCAAACCAGTCAATCCTAAATAAAACCAACCATGAATATTCATTGGAAGGGCTGATGCTGAAGCTCCAATACTTTGGCCACCTGATGCAAAGAGCCAACTCAATGGAAAAGTCCCTGATGCTGGTAAAGACTGAAGACAAAAGAAGGGGGCGATAGAAGATGAGGTGGTTAGATAGCACCACTGACTTAAGGGATAAGAATATGAGCAAACTCAGGAGATAGGGGAGGACGGAGGACCCTGACATGCTGTAGTCCATGGTGTCGCAAAGAGATGGATAGGACTAAGCAACTGAAGAACAACACTATTTTTCAGGCATAATCAATCACCCATTTAATAGACCATAGTATAGTGTAAATATAACTTTTATATGCACTGGGAAACCACAAACTCATGTAACTCGCTTTATTACAGTATTTGTTTTACTGCACTTATCTGGAATCAAACCCACAATATTTCAAAGATCTGCCTATACCGCTGTAGGGTGGCAGGTGTTATCTGGAGGCTGGGGAGAGAAAAATGCCTTAAAGTAACTGACTTACCAACAATCACCTAGAACCTCACGTTCTGACTTCCACAGTTCAGAATTAGTTTTAAATAATCAAAACTGACAAACTATAAACACACATGAAATTAATGTCATCACTGAGCTTTCATCATGAATTTATTTGCATGCATTTTTGCTTATTTAGAATGACACTGAGAAGAACATGGTTAAGTATCATAAGGGATGTTAACTCAAATATTTCCACTAGATTTTACCATTCCTTGTGAAATAATCTTGACTCCGAAAACTACGTAATTGATAAATTAAAATTTTCTGAAATCCTCATTTTGTTTAAGTCTCTAGAATTTTAACAATAAAATTAGAATGGGCCAAAGAGCTAGCTGACTGAAACAGTAATTTGTTCATGTTTTCTTGACTATCTACTCACTGGATTTTAAACAGATAGGTGTTCAGATACATCCTAATTATTTTCTTATGCATAATTAGTTATTAACTGCATTCTACCTTTTGATTATCTCACTGCTGAAGATTAACAAGGATTATGCTTGCCTTTAGAATTTTTTTAACTGACTTCACTAATTAAGCTTGGCTGTTAATTTTTATTCAACGATGTTTATTAGATGTTTCATTCCTCTACTCAGGGCCCTGTGCAGAATCTGGAGATAAACAATGAAATAAGCCACGGTCCCCTGACCTCAAATATTCAAAATTTAGCAAGGAAGAGACAATAACCATAATGAAACAATACAAACTTAACATTTATTAAGTGCTTGTCCTGTACCAGGCACTGTTGTGTATGTCTACATATTTGCCTCATTAAACCCTCTCAATAACCCTTTTGAGTTTAACACCGCTTCATGATTCCTATGTAAGAGAAAGGAACTGACATTCAGAGAAGTTAAGGTACTTGCCCAAGTTTGCACAGCTTTTAAGCGGGGGAGCAGAACATGAACACATTTTAGTAGCCATATCTTCTAGCCTCTTAGTATAACTCAACTCACCAGCGTATCAGCTTCTATTTATTCCAGACAATGAACAAAGCACTATGAACTAATGGCCACAATGAATTCTGTCTGAGAAAAAAAAGGAAGCTGCCATCTGAACTGGTTCTTAGAAGAGAGTAACAGGGATTTCCCTGAGCAGGGGGGTGACTGAGGCCCTGAAAAGGGGCACACATGAAGGAAGGAAGCGTGAAGATGTACACGACTGGCTTGGAAATGAAAACTTCATTTGGGCTAAAGCCCTTGATGGGACAACAGAAACGTGGGGTACATAAAGAAAACCTGATTTCCAAATTCCTGCCAAGAAAATTTTTAAAAAACCAATTCGTTCTGGCTACAATAATTACTGAATTCAAAACACCAACAGTTACTAAAAGCTCTTAATATTTAACAAAAAATAGCCAATATTTTGTGATGCTAACAAATCTGACTTATGGTACCAACAGTGGAAGGAAGCATTTGGTAAATAAAAAATTTAGATCAGGTGCTGAAAGAGTCATACCACAGGTGATTCAATCTCCAAATGGTTGAATGACTGAGGGCCAGCACTGGAATTCATCAGTGATGTAAAGAGCAGCTCTGACCTCAAGCAACCCTCAGTCCAGGGCAGGAATAAGAAGCCCATTGGGCCCCTGTATGTAACATGCAATGACAGAGATGAGCAGAATGCTATGGGCAAAGTGAGAAAGAGAAATGAAGATGAGGATGGGAGAGGCAAGGATTGACCAGATGGAATTAGTTAGGATTCTCGAAGCTTACATCTTTCTGCTGGGTGTTATCACAGAACCAAGCAGCTGGGGAAGGGAGGGGAGCAGAGGAGCAGGGATTCTAGTAGAAGAATTAGCATGGGGCTGGCCTAAGTAAACTTGGTCAGTGGTTGGAAGAGACAACAAAGTAGACAAGGGCAGATAAATGCCAAATTATTAAGTTACTGACAGCCAGCCTCCCAAAGGACATGAAGAATTTATCGTGGGATCTGCAAGGTCATCTCCATGTGGGACAGACCCAGGGATAACATTCCCAATCAAAGAGTGTGAACAGAGGGGAAGGTCCTAAAGGTCCTTGGCTCTGCAGGCCCTTCAGTTGCTAAAGAGCGGAGAGACTGGAGAGTGTTCCCAGAAGAAGGACCAGAATGTCAGCTATGGAGGGACTCAGGGGACCGGGGGGTGGGGGGTGTGGCACAGGGGCACAGCACAGCTATTCACTAAAGGGTAAGGAAGCACTTCAATATTTTACTAACTTTCATGGTTGGACTGGTATGCATTGGCTGAATACTGCCCTAGGCAGACCAACCTGTATGAAAAGCATGGATATTTTTTTTTAATTAATTTATTTTAATTGGAGGATAATTACTTTATAATATTTTGATGGATTTTGTCATATATACATCAAAATGAATTGGCCATAGGTATACATGTCTCCCCCCATATCCTGAAACCCCGTCCCACCTCCATCCCCACCCAATCCCTCCAGGTGGTCACAGAGCACCAGTTTTGGGTGTCCTGCTTCAGAAAAGCATAGATTTTTAGGAAGAGCCTGGAGACACAGAGACTGAACAGAAGCTCACAATGGTATGGGCAATACAGAATGAAAGTCCAAACTGGGCTGTGATGGTAATAAAGAGAGCAAAGACAGGACAATAGGGATTCAAAAAATATGTAGAAAACAACTCCAGTTAGGCTCCTACAGCTAAGGACTGCCTTCTTATGGGCTTAACTTTATATGCTAGCGTGTTCTCCCATCTAAGGGCAATACAATCAATTATGACATGTTCAAGATCTAGTTAGTCCATTGATGGCATAAAAAAAAAAAAACAAGCACAAGCAAAGAGAGTAAAAGCTGCCATAATATAAAGTCTAAACTGTAAAAGTTTTCTGTTAAAATGCTAAGGCATTTTGCATTGTCAATGCAAAAATTTTTAACTGACTTTTGTATCACAAAGGATATGGTCCTTTTTCACTCGGTGTAAGCACGTCCACCTATGAAGCATGAATAATAGTGTGATGCATCCTTGGTTTCTGGCCACAAGATGATCTTAAAATGATGGAACAGTATGAAATTGACAAATTTAAGAGTGTTCATTTAAAGCTTTCTACTTCAGCAGGTAGAAACTCTCCTTACCCAGAGGGGTAGGTTGTGAAATTGATGAAATGTTGAGTTTCATCATTTTTAATCCCTTCCTACCAACTGTGATCATCTAAGATAGAAGGGTTCATCAATTTTAAGTGTTCCTCAAAGACACACACCCCTCTCTTGTGGGCTTGTGTGTGATGCTGTTTCGATGCCTTTTGCAATATGTTTTTACCAATACTATACTCTAAGCAAAGGAACAGACATTAAGGAGTTGCACTGCTAGGTGCAAAACACTCTCCCAGAGCCAAGAGTAATAAATATATCTTGCTAATTTTCCTCTGAATATATGGCATCAAGTAAATATATTATCATTAGACATTCTGATATAGCTGAGATAGCTGTCTTGGGCAGTGGGAGAAGTTAAGATTATTTCTAAATTAGGCAAACTGGCTCTCCTTATGGAAGTCACAAGTGTAAAGCGTGACTCCAAACCCACCCCAGTATTCTTGTCTGGAGAATCCCATGGACAAAGGAGCCTGGAAGATTCCCAATCCATGGGACTGCAAAAGTTGGACATGACTTAGCGACTAAACCACCACCAGACTAAACCACCGAAGTATGACAAAATATATTAATTCTTCATTTATCCATTCACTCATTCATTCAATATTCATTGTGCTTCCAGTGTACCAGGACACCTAAGACCTATTTGATTACTATGCAGGCATTAACACTGGAATGGATGGAATATCGTTTGCAATATAATTAAGAAACGAACTATAAAAAAAGAAAAGTACTGTGTAATTAAAAACCACCAAGAACACAATTACACATAGCCACACAAAACTCAATGAAAAAACACAGTTCCATTAGGGGGTCAAACTGTACTTCCACCATTTGCTTCAATGTAGTTTAATAAAACACGCCTAAACCCCCAATTTTAAAAACCAATAAAAATGCTTTTAATTTTGCTTGCTGCAGTGAAGTCGCTCAGTCATGTCCGACTCTTTGCAGCCCCATGGACTATAGCCTACCAGGCTCCTCCATCCATGGAATTTTCTAGGCAAGAGTACTGGAGTGGGTTGCCATTTCCTTCTCCAGAGGATCTTCCTAACCTAGGGCTCAAACTCTGGTCTCCCACATTGCAGGCAGATGCTTTACCATTTGAGCCACCAGGGGAGCCCCAATTTACAAACACTCGTGTCTGCACTTCTGTGCAAAAAATCTTGATATATAGCTGGCTGGATTAAATGCCTGGACTTTGCCATTAGGCCCACGAGCACAGAGCCACGGGCACCGAATACTTTTAGGAAGTCTACAAAAATGTCTTCATGTCTTTAAAATCAGCAGCATAAAAATGAACTTTAAAGTCAAAGAAAATGTCTCAATATGTAACTAATATATTCATGCTTTTACCACTCCAGTCATAAAATTTAATTGTGATATATTCATATGCAGAAAGGGGTCCAGAGGGCAAAAATGGCTAGGCCCATGAAGGCCATGATGTGTTCCTTCTTCATCTGAATTTCTTTCAAAACAAGAACAAAGGCAATTCTAATACACTTCTCCCTCCAAACAACCTTTGGTAAGATTATTTTGCAAAGCAGAGCATTTAAGTGCAGCACCCTCCATATCCTCAAAGGACTGATTCCAGGATCCTCTTGGATACCAAAACCTGTGGATGCTCAAGTCTCTTATTTAACATGGCCTAATATCTGTATATAACCTAGGCACACCCTCTGGTATACTTACTTTAAATGATGTCTAGATTACTTATAATACCTACTGCAGGTGTTATACAAATAACCGTAGATATAATGTAAATCCTATGCAAATAGTTGCCAGCATGTAACAAATTTAAGTTTTGCTTTTTGGAACTTTTCGGGATATTTTTTTAAATTGGATATTTTCAATCTGCAGTTGGGTTGAATCTGTAGATACTGAACCTATGGATATGGAGGTATTGTATTCTAATCTAACTACAAAGTCTTAAATGACTACAGAATATAACGTACCTTCAGAGCCAGACTTGAAAATGTATTCGAAACGTTGCACTTAAAGCTCAGCTGTTTATCCAGGTTTCCATCCGGATCTCGCCTCCCATAGTCAGAAAGGCCTGTCCGGTCAGTGGCTGCCACTTTCTGGAACACGGTACATGTCATCCCAGTGAAGCCAGTAGCCTTGATGACATAAGCTTCCAGAGCAATATTGGGTGAATACTTCAAAAGTCAATCAAACAGGAGTTACAAAAGATTTATAACGGGGGGGAAAAGCACTTTCAAAGAGTTTCAAACACAAAATACTACATAAGCTAGAAGACAAAGCTTGAGCTCTTACTAAACAAAGACATTGTGCAGATAACTGGCAGATTCAAAAAAGATGCCAGCTACATCTGGGATGTCCTAAAACAGCAAGATACCCAAGAGGAAAAGAGTAAGTCACGAAGTATGGAAGATCAGATATAAATGAGAAGTCAATTAATAATTTGAAGAGTAGTTGCAGGAATTTATACGTTGAAAATGGAAGTATCCTGATTAAAAAGAAAAAGAAAAAACAGCTAGAGAAATCAGTAGACCCCCTTAATGATCTTAGTACACTTAAAAGCTGCCTTATTCAATGCTTCATAACATCTTTACACTTCTTCCTTTCACAGGAACATCAACACTTAGCATTAAGTTTCACCAATAAAATCTTTATACAGACTTATGGCAAAGTTTTCTTCAGCAAAGGAATGGAGGTGCTAGTCCAAACAGAAATAAACGAACAAATTTTGAAGGGCGAATTAGGCCAGAAAAATCACCTGAAAAAGATGGCACTTGTCCTGACAATTTTAAGCAATGCAGGAGTGCGACTGAACTTGAGAGTCTATCAAAACCTATGGTCTGCCGATACAAACAACCATCCACCCATGTCCAGGAGCTTCTGGCACCACTCCCACCTGTCAGAACCACGACAGGGCTAACATAAGAAGTGACAGGCTGACCGGTTTCGTTTACATCCAGCAAGACGACAGGATGTGCGGTAAACTCCCTCCTTTAAGGATGGTTAATTCTACGTTTACTATGGAAGCAGGGCACCATTCTAAGTGCCATATGTGGACAAAGTTCTCCTTTAAACTTTTTTTTTTTTCATATAGGACTTTCATGTAAGGTGTCCAAAATCTATCAGGAAGATTAAAATTTTTAAATATATGAAGGTAGAATTTTTTCAAGTACCATATATATATAGTAGAAAATATCTGTCGGTTCCCCAAATTTTTAAGGATAAGAAATCTTTGCATTTAGTTTTGCCCCACAGATGACAGAGTGTGAAAAATCTTACTAAATTCAATCATACTTACCAGCAAAGTTTATTTGAAATTTTTTATTAATCAAAGACACATTAGAATTATGATAAACATGTGAAACCTCAGTCAAAAGAAAGGTGCTACTATGAAGTGCCCTTGAAGCCATGTCTTAAGCAGATATATTGTTTCTCAGGAACGTTTTTATGCTTTGAAATGATGTACAAATTCCCCCTGCACCCTCTATTATACCTGTGGGTTCTCAGGAGAATGAAGGAAGCTCTCTGTGCTGAGTAATAAGCAAGGGTGAAGCACAGGATGGAAAATGGGTTTAAATGATCTGGGAGGACCAAGTGTGGCCCTCAAACTGGCAAGCTCATTTCAAGTAAGGTCACAGAGAGCACCTACCCTAAACTACGTTGTCCTGACAGGAGCCAGTCTAGGCCTCCATTCTGTTTATTATTCAAGAAAGGAATACTAAACTTAACTGAACAAAAGGATCAATAAAACACGGTCTCATCAAAAAGATTCCATCAGTTAATGGAAAGACGGTAATTTTGAATTGTATAAAATCATAGGAGGAAGTAGAAAACATTCAATGAACCCACTAAAATAGTTAGAAAATGAAAATCATGGGCCAGAGCAGAATATGACTGCTAAAAGAATAAAATAAAACATTATCATAGTTTCCACATTTATCATATCTACATTTTAGAACAGAAAAAGTAAAGCAGTACACCAAGAAATTCTGCACAAACAAAATTTAAGATTATTTAACAGAGTGATCATTGCTGTTGGTTAGTCACTAAATTGTGTCCAAGTCTTTTATAATCCCCTGAACTGTAGCCCGCCAGGCTCCTCTGTCCATGGGATTTCCCAGGCAAAAATACTAGAATGGATTGCCACTTCCTTCTCCAGGGGATCTTCCCAACCCAGGGATCGAACCCGCATCTCCTGCATTGGCAGACGGATTCTTTACCACTGAGCCACCAGGGAAGCCCAAGATTGGTTATTACATATAAATAACTAACTTCCCCCAAAGTGGAATTGACTGAAAAATGTCAATAGGTTCACATGAGTTGGGGGAAATCCTAGTTCCCTTTTGAAATTGAAACCTGGGCAAGCAATCAAGCACTGTCTCAAAACATCCTTCAGGGCCCAGAAGACAACATCAGCTAGGATGTGTGATGGGCATGTGACAGGGGGGCAAGGCTATGGTGTTCTTATTTGTGTTGTGGAAAGTTTCAGAGGATGAGATGGTGGTAACTGTTCAAATTACAAATTAAGCCCAGTTACCAAGAAAACAGACTACTCAGAAGCAAAACTGTCTTTTTAAATGTCTGAGAACAGGAAATTTTGTAATAATCAGCAGTAACAAAATACTCACCCCATAATGGGATGAAACCTATCTATTTTGAGATTAGAGCTGCTTTCAATGAACCTTTTCCTTAGAAATCTAGGATAACGTGACACTTACTGTTGAATAAACATGAGCTCCGTTTGCCAGTCGGTATGTGGCAATGCGCTGCAGACACTGAACGATTCTACTGCAGGCTTTGGCCTCCCTCTGCGCCAGCCCCAGGACACGTTCATCAGCCAACATGATGTTACTTGCAATGTCAACCATCACATCGCCAAGCTAGCAGGCGTGCAAGAGAGAAAAGGAAGATCTTTAAAGCCCACACAGGAGGCTTTACATCACCAAAATTCTAATGAGACACTAAGATGAGCATTCAGTCTAAATTTTCACAGGAAAACCCAACAAGTGCTTGACTCATTTCTCATTAAGGCATCTTCAGATAGGAAGAGCACAGTCGTTATAACCATTCGGTAATATTTAGCTCAAAACACTATACTCATGTAACCACCAAATCATCAGGGAAAAGACTGACATGTAGTACTCAAATTGACAGGTTGGGGTGGGGGTAGGGGGCGCCGTCAGGGAGTGGGGGGAGAAAGGCATTTATATTAATCAAGGGGAAGAAAATCACATGATTCTCAGAATAAACAGATCTCAACTCTGTCTGGAAAAACACTTATCTTCTTTTTGCATAAGCATTACTTAATATGATCAAGAAGTATCTGGCACAACATTAAATCAACTATACTTCAATTAATTAAAAATAGAAGAATATACTGGTGACCTCTTTAGCATCCTGTCATGTTTAAAACCCTAGGTATGTCCAACTACTCTGAGTTCTCTGCATGCGCTGGGCCATCACGTTGAGTCTGTGCACACGTTTCCCCCTTTATCTTGAATGAGCTGCTTCTTCCCCGTCTCCCAACTCAAGGGATGCTTTTAGATTTACATGGTCACAGAAACAAATGAATCCCAAGAAGTGTCCACTTTTCCACTGCTTGTTTCATTTCCTGAATTCTTTTCATTAGCTCAGTTCATAACTTACAGATGTAAACATCTGTCAGGCAACACCAGTGAACTATCAACGGGCTGTCATTGCTGGTGTTCTCATATCAGAAAAGTGCACTGAACAGTCCAGGATAAGCAGACAGCCTGTTCCCGGGAGGGTCTACTATTGAGCAAACTGTTCACGAGAACTGGAGCACACAAGCATTGTGGAGGTAGCACTGGAGGACTGACAAGCTGGCAGGTCCTCTAACCAAGAAAAAAGCCTCAAAAGCCCCAAAGCCAAGCCAGACTGCCAAGGACATTTCAGCAGATGTCTTTTCATCACCCTAGAAGAGTCCAGCTGAGCTTTTCAACCCTGTTCTGCCTCCAATACTCTTCCCAGGGTATGTAATTATGAGGGCTAAGGTGGGTCTGGAAAAAGATCAGTCCTTTCCACCCATGCTTCATTTCAGGAAGAAGACAAGCCAGCGGAAATCTACCGGATTCCACCCCCGAGCCATGGAACAGGGCTGGCACCTTCCGTACCTTCCTTTATTTGTGAAACAAGGATAATAACCATCCTGTCTTTTCTGAATGTTGTGAAGATTAAGCTCCACTAATAACTATTAGGCTCCTCAAACTATGCCTTACACATGGCAGGCATTCAAAACACAGCTCTAATTTTACTGCTCCTTTTTCTTTTTTTTTATTTCCATCCCAAAATAAGTCTCTTTGAGAATGACAGGCTCTAGAAGAAGTGTTAAGAAGGGTACATTTTTTAAAGTCTATATGTTCATATATAAAGAGGAACAATGTACCCAGCAAAACTGCCTCTATTTCCTCTGTAAAGCCCCATCATCTTATCCAATTCAAATACAGTTAACTGACTTCATACTGCCGTTACTATCGTGTGTCACAATTCTGTCCTTATTTTAATTCCAATATAAACATCTTGGGGGCAGGGACAGCACAATGTCCTACTTACATTCATACTCATTCATTAGTGTAACTTCTCTATAAAAGCCAGTAGCTATATAATACCCATTCACTCCCTGACTAAATATTTATTGAGGACCAAGGTGAGCCAGACACTATCCCAAGCAATGGAGATACAGCAGTGAAAGAAACATAGAAGATCTATTTTGGAGTCTGTATCTATCAAGGAAATATATAATAAGCAACTAAATACATTTCTTTTTAAAGTGACTAGGTTGTGATACCTCCAAGAGATGAAAAAAACAGAGTAATAAATAACAGATAGTAATGGAATTTAACCACAAAACCCAATTTTAATGGACTCATATATTCTCTCAAGAGGCAACTCATTTAAACCCAAGATATGAACAAGATCAACTGACAAAGAATTAAGAAGAACCTACAACCAAACTATGTAGAATACTGAGCTTGTTCATTTGGTACAATTGATGAAAACACCAGGCTTCCCTGTGGCTTAGATGGTGAAGCGTCTGCCTACAATGTAGAAGACTGGGTTCAATCCTTGGTTCAGGAAGATCTCTGGAGAAGGAAATGGCAAACCACTCCAGTATTCTTGCCTGGAAAATCCCATGGACAGAGAAACCTGTGTCCATGTGGTCACAAAAAGTCTGACACGACTGGGTGACTTCACTTTCTTTTCACTTTCATGAAAATACCATTGTGTATATGTACCACAGCTTTCTTATCCATTCATCTGCTGATGGACATCTAGGTTGTTTCCATGTCCTCGCTATTATAAACAGTGCTGCGATGAACACTGGGGTACATGTGTCTCTTTCAATTCTGGTTTCCTCAGTATGTATGTCCAGCAGTGGGATTGCTGGGTCATAAGACAGTTAGTTCTATTTGCAATTTTTTAAGGAATCTCCACACTGTTCTCCATAGTGGCTGTACTAGTTTGCACTCTCACCAACAATGTAGGAGGGTTCCCTTTTCTCCACACCCTCTCCAGCATTTATTGCTTGCAGATTTTTAGATCGCAGACATTCTGACTGGTGTAAAGTGGTACCTCACTGTGGTTTTGATTTGCATTTCTCTAATAATGAGTGAAGTTGAGCATCTTTTCATGTGTTTGTTAGCCATCCGTATGTCTTCTTTGGAGAAATGTCTATTTAGTTCTTTGGCCCATTTTTTGATTGGGTCGTTTATTTTTCTGGAATTGAGTTGCATAAGTTGCTTGTATATTTTTGAGATTAGTTGTTTGTCAGTTGCTTCATTTGCTATTATTTTCTCCCACTCAGAAGGCTGTCTGTTCATCTTGCTTACATTTTCCTTTGTTGTGCAGAAGCTTTTAATTTTAATTAGATCCCATTTTTATGGAGTATTACTCAGCCATTAAAAAGAACACATTTGAATCAGTTCTGATGAGATGGATGAAACTGGAGCCAATTATACAGAGTGAAGTAAGCCAGAAAGAAAAACACCAATACAGTATACTAACACATATATATGGAATTTAGAAAGATGGCAATGATGACCCTGTATGCAAGACAGCAAAAAAGACACAGATGTGTATAGTGGACTTTTGGACTCAGAGGGAGAGGGAGAGGGTGGGATGATTTGGGAGAATGGCATTGAAACATGTATACTATCATGTAAGAATCGAATCGCCAGTCTATGTCTGATGCAGGATACAGCATGCTTGGGGCTGGTGCACAGGGATGACCCAGAGTGATGTTATGGGGAGGGAGGTGGGAGGGGGGTTCATGTTTGGGAACGCATGTACACCCGTGGTTGGATTCATGTCAATGTATGGCAAAACCAATACAGTATTGTAAAGTAAAATAAAGTAAAAGCAAAAATTAAAAAAAAAAAAAGAAAATACCAGCATCTCAGAATATATTCCTAAAAACAGTAGGTATGGGGGTAAATTTCACTTTAACAGAAGTGCTTATTTCTGGAGTTATGAAGATGGGTGGTGACTCCTGCATTTGTATATCAGCCACTTTTACAGCAACTAGAACAATAACCACCACCTCTTAATGGGAATTCAGAGAAGCTAGAGAATTTGGTTACATTTTTACCTGTTATTCTTACCTTTCAAATTTGTATTTTCAAAACTGTATACAAAAATAAATAAGAGATGACACTGTATGATATGTTCTATAGCTATCAGAAAAGAAATGGCCATTGCCTGCAAAAATTTAAAAGATAAAATACAAGAAAATACCAATTCTCCTCTAAGGCACTTCTCAAATATTTATGAAGTATTCAAAAAAATCAGCAATTTTACAACTAGTTTGGAAATTTCTTTACAAGTTCTACATGTATGGGCTTTATGAAAATCTAACATGAGACCTAACTGATACATCATCTCTTTTGAAAAGCTGTTTATTTTTTAATCAAGAAACTACAGCTATGGGTCACTAGATAATGCCAGCCAAGGAATTTGACATGTGTCAATAACTGCTAAAAAAAAAAAAAAGAAGTAGTAGTATCTGTAAGAAGGTATAGAGCTAATAAAAGTGGTTGCCTTAGCTGAGGATAAGCTTCCCCCCCACCACCATTATTTCATTATAAATGGCTATGAATTAAAGAAACAGTTTTGTAGCCAAAATATCCCCTATGGCAAGCAATCATGAAACACTACATGCTTCTGGAGCTTGGTTATGGAAGTAGTTCTGAATCCTTCATGGTGGCAAAAAAGGACACAAAAAGAATAACAGTACATGAAAAATTACACTGGATTAAAAAAGCATCCCTGAAATGTGACACACAGGTACAGTTTAATAACTGCAACCAATGTGTTGGGAAGCACCGTATTTCTCTTCAACTGCATTCCCTGAAGGCCACGCCGGCCATGGAAGGGTCGGAAGAGTCATGCACCTGCTCTGCAATCTGTCATACCAAAGGATGAGGATCAAATGAAAACACTGTGAATGCACTTCATCCAAGATAAAAGGGTAAAGAAATGAAAATGCCACATTAATAACAATGAAACCATTAAATGTCATCTGTGGTAAGAGGCAGAATATTTCATGCTCTTCTCAATATTTATGTTTGCAATCCCGGGCAAAACTAGATTAAAATCACCTGTAAATTTCATGCATTTCTGATGTTGGTTCACGTTAACACACAATACATAAACTCAACTTGATGGTATTTGATCTTAACGTAACAGGCGTACAAAATAACATTGCAGCGAGAATGCTTACGTGCCTTGGAGTTAAGTTCTCCTGGGTTAAGAGTTCAACCATCCCTTACAAGTTAAATGTCCATAGCAAATTATTTATCCTCTCCAAGTCTCTGCTTGCCCATTTGCAAAATGAGACCAAGAACCCTATGAAAACTGTCTTTCTTTAAGAAAGACACACAGAGAGAGAACAGAAGGCAAATATCTTCATTAAGCAATTCATATAGTTTTTGAGAAAAGCCAAGAAATCTAGGCCCCTTCCCACATTCTTGTTTCAAGCACAAAGTCAGCAGGGGGTACCTCGGCAATTCTAATAACCAGAGAAGCAAGAATTAGACACATATACCACAGGGCAGTATGCTGAGTTGTCGTCTGGGGACAGCTGAGATGGAGACAGAAAGTACAGAACTGACACACAGTTCAAACTCGACTAAATAATAACTCAGATGATGTCATTATTTTAGTTCAAGTAAACGTCATGGTTTTTCCTAATTATAAATAACTGTATTAATATCATTCCCATCTCAAAGTATGCTATATTGCCCTGATTACTTTAATGAGGGAATTGCTCTGTTCTGAAAGTCAACTTTTAAGAGTGTGTTTATGGCATTATTAACCAGCTTCAGCATCCTGAGGGCCTGGGGACCCCACTGAACGCTGCTCAGCTTGATAAGTAGTCAGTGCTCGAAAGGCCCAAATGTGATGGTCACCAGGACTATGGCAAAGATGAAAGCTCTGATGTCACTCTGGTACAAAAATAAAGAGGATGGTGATGGGAAAATAAGTGGGAAGGGGAAAAGATTGAAAATAATGTCACAGGGAATACAAGTTGCATTTATCCTCTATTGCCTTATAGAAAGTATCTGAAATAGCCTAACAAAGTTTAAGAGATAATTCTTTTTAAATTAAAACATACACAGAGAGTGAGAAAGTGTGTTAGTCACTCAGTCATATCCAACTCTTTGCAACCCCACAAACTGTAGCCTGCCAGGCTCCTCTGTCCACGGAATTCTCTAGGCAAGAATACTGGAGTGGGTTGCCATTTCCTTCCTCTAGGGGATCTTCGCGACCCAGGAATAGAACCATGGTCTCCTGCATTGTAGGCAGATTCTTGACTGTCTGAGCCACCAGGGAAGTCCTGGTGGGAAATACATGCTTAAAAAAAGACTCAAATAAGTTAAAATACACATCAATGGCAAAGTTAATGGGACTGGGCAAAAACTGATTCTTGACATGTTTCTAGTCAAGGCAGTGAAGACAACTGTTCAATTATTACTGAAAAGGAGAATATTTCCTCCAAGTAGACAGTCACTTTCATAAAGAAAATTCTTAGAACACGTGAAGAACACTATTAAAGAGATACCAAGTGAAATGCTCAACATCCTCAGCCATACCTTCACAACAAACAGAAAGGCTTAACTTCTACAATCCCTCCAACTCTCCCACTGGAAGCAGATCTTGTTTTTTCCAATGACAAAAATGTACATGCATCTCCCTTTCTGGAAGCATGGAGGACTAAGTACTATGGACAACTCTCCTGATAAAAGTGAAAAATGGTAAAGGAAAAAAGTTACCTTTTAAATGCACCACTGACCACTCAGAAAACAAAGGCTCCACGAGGGACCAACAGCAAAACAACAGGAATCCGAAGAGCTCTGAGGCAGAGCTCGGCTGACCACAGACTATGCTTTGACTTCCATGTAAGACCCAGGCCCTGCCAACACAGGCTAACAGGAGAAAACCACAGCATAAAGCTGATAAGCCAAAGGGGACACCAGCAGGGTCAGGGCCAACCAGCATTAAACTAGCCTCCTGGAAGGAAGGGAATCGCAAGGAAACTTGAAACTTGTCCATCTTGACTTTGGCACAAGGTAGGAGGTAAAAAAAACTCTTCCCTGTCAATCTGTCAACACAAGTCGACCTTCACACAGGACTGAGAACAGAGTTCTCACTTTTTCTGTGGTCTGAGAAACCTCAAGCTGAGAACTACTTTCAACGTGACCCCCTAACACTGATATAGCCCCCCGGCACCTAGCAGAAGCACATAAGTATCACATCATACCATATACCATGTCATAATAATGACACACTATACCATTCTCATGAAAACCACTCGTCACCAACACGCATCAGCACAGTTCTGGAGGTCCTCACCGATGTATAACCAGAAAAACAGGATGTGTTTTATACGGGAACAGACAAACCAACTGTTATCTACTGTCTACGGACAAAAATCACCTGTCTAGAAAATCCCACAAAACCAACTAGAAAATTATATGAATGAATTTCATAAGGAAACCAGACACAAGGTCCACATTTAAAAAAATAATAATCATCAAGGAAAACTGAACACGGATTAGATATTTTATAACACTAAGCACTTGAGTTCATTTGGGTGATATAATGACCATACCAAGGTTCTATTTTAAAGTTCCTTACAATTAAAAAAAAATTATGGATGAAATATGACACCTAAAATGTGCTCTTAAATGTTCCAGCATTGAAGGACAGAAAGACACAGAGTAAGACAGAGACACACAGAGACGCAGGGAGAGGGGAAGAGAGAAAGAAGGAGGGGCAGATAACATAGAACGAGTGGAGAGGGGAGATGAAGCAAGACTGGTAAGCACCGAAAATTGTCGAAACTCAGTGAAAGGTAAAACAAAAGTGTTAATAATAACATTCCTTCTCCTATACACTTTAGGAATTTTCTAATTAAAAAAAAAAGTTTTTAAAAAGTTTTAAACCCAAAGAGAACATTTTTTTTAAAAGAGGTAAGGACAGAAAAGAAATATACAGTGGTCCTCAAAGTGGGAGACCTGGGTTCGATCCCTGGGTTGGGAAGTTCCCCTGGAGAATGGAAAGGATACCCACTCCAGTATTCTGGCCTGGAGAATTCCATGGACTACAGTCCATGGGGTTGCAAAGAGTCAGACACGACTGAGGGACTTTCACTTCACTTCACAATGGTGTTCAAAGTCTGTGCCAAAGACGTTGCCCAGTATCACCTGGAATTTAGCGGAAATATGAATCCTCAGGCTTCTCGCACCCAGAACCTGGTACGAATCATGGGCCCCATTCAAGTTTGAGAAACCATGTTCTCAGAAGGATCAAAAAGCCAGAGGCTGAGTCTTTGAAAATGTTAACAATATCAGGAAGCCTGACAAGTAAGATCAAGGAAAAAAACATTTAAAATATTGAAAGTAAAAAAGAAACTCACCAGTACAGATGTGATTATACCTTAAAGTGAGTAAATGAAAGATTTTTAAAAATTCTATACATAAAAATGTGAGGTGCATGCCTTACATATTTAAAACTAGAGCACAGTAAGAAAACTATAACACATAACTAACTCGAATCTTCATAGATGTTCTCTTTAAAATGGATATATATGTTTGTTCTCATAAGAGAAATCACTACAGTAAATATGGAACACACACTATCTGACAGATAACCTTCGGCTCTTTTTAAAAGACCCTAGTAAATACCTCATTTAGATCTGGCAGTTTGCTAGTTTTCAGCACCCACCCTAAGACGACAAGAGTACCAGCTTGTATTGGCTAGACTCAATCACAGGTTGTTTATGAAACAACCCACAGCACAACAACTTTCTGGATATAATACAAAAGTCAATTTAATTGTCCAATTATGCTCTATGCATTTTAAGATACCTTAGCATAATTTTATGCAGTGTTAATTAACTTAAAATGGAGCCCTTAAGCCTTATGAACTCTTAACATAGCAATAAACAGGGAAAGCTCTAGCCTGCCATTTTAAGCTTCCAAAGAATCAAATGTCTGTCACTGCATCAAAGGTAATATTACATTTATATCTCAATTGTTCAATCCTGAATAATTTTCTGTTTTTTCTATTTATACTTAATAGGTTGCCATCATTTGTTGCCAAAGATAGTTAAAATTTCACCTTCTATGTCAGCCAGTGAAGGTGACAACAATCTCCTTCAAAGTAAGTTTTTAGATAAGTAACTAAAGCAGTCTGGTGATTTTTTTTTTAAAGGATTTCTCTCTTAGCTTCTGAGATAATAAGAAGGTTACTTTTCAGAGGGGACACGTGTATGCCTATGGCTGATTTATGTTGATATATGGCAAAAATCATCACAATATTGTAAATTAATTATCCTCCAATTAAAATAAATAAATTTAAAAAAAAAGAAACTGTGAATGTCTATGTTGTATATATACAACAAAGGTCCATATAGTCAAAGCTATGGTTTTTCCAGCAGTCATGTATGGATGTGAGAGTTGGACATAAAGAAAACTGAGTCCCAAAGAACTGATGCTTTTGAACTGTGGTGTTGGAGAGGACTCTTTTGAGTCCCTTGAACTGCGAGAAGATCAAACCAGTCAATCATAAGGGAAATTGGTCCTGAATATTCATTGGAAGGATTGATGTTGAAGGTGAAGCTCCAATATGTTGGCCACCTGATGCAAAGAACTGACTCATTGCAAAAGACTCTGATGCTGGGAAAGATAGAAGGCAAGAGAAGAAGGGGACGACAGAGAATGAGATGTTTGGATGGCATAGCTGACTTGATGGACGTGAGTCTGAGCAAGCTCCAGGAGTTGGTGATAGACAGGGAAGCCTGGCGTGCTACAGTCCGTGGGGTTGCAAAGACTAGGACACGACCGAGCGACTGAACTGCCACTGCTGTTGTGTATCTACAACATACAGTATTGCACATCAACTCAACTTCAATTAAAACGGATAAATAAATGAAAATTCCTCACACGTATAAAAAAGAATGCTAATTTCTTAACCCTATAAAAAGTATATCCTAGCTTTGCAATGATAAAAATAGTTTCACCTATATTTTCTCACTTGCATAAACTCTGCAAGTTAAACAGGGCAAACATCATGTCTCATTTTAAAAATAAAGGGTCCATGGTTAACAACTCACAAACTAGGTCCACTTCCAGTCTTCAACAAGATGCTTCCCCTTAAGAACATGACAAAGCAACAAAAACTCAGACCATTCTTCCCACACAGCAGCAAAACAATGAAACGTACACCTCAGGGCACCACACCGCTGCTCCCGAGCTGGGAGGAGTACACGAGTCCCTCACACCAGAAGAGGGCCGCAAGGGGATAAACTTTGGTCTGTCACATGATGGCAGGAACTTTCCCTATGTACAAATTCCAAAAGCCATTCCAATTACTCTAGTGACCTGAAACATCCAGCCTCCATGAATGACTTCTAATCATGTGGGCACCTAACCTGTGATTATAATCAACAAGGGAGAGCAGGATTACCACAGAGCCAGGATTCACACGGCTCCTCCCAGCACCAGAAAAACTCATCATGGGAAGCGGGCTATGGCCCAAGGACAGAATCAAGCAAAGGAACAATTCGTTAGGAATCTTAAGTCTGAAGTTCAGATAACAACAGCGAAATGCCATGTCATCATTAGGTGGTCTGGTGTTCTGAATCCCATTTATAAACATGTCACTATTTTCTTTCCTTTGTCAGCTATCCTACATCAAGTAAAGTATCTAATGTACTAGAGCTGCAATTTCAAAATTTATCACCGAAATGCCAGATATTAATAGATACCACACGCAGAAAGTTCCCTTGGTTAAATTATGTAGAGAAACAAGGAATATTATTGGGTTGGCCAAAAAGTTCATTTGGGTTTATCCATACCACTGTGCGTAAAAAGCTGAATGAATTTTTTGGCCAAATCAATACCACCTTTTAGCACATTAATGAATCTGAGATGCCCCACATAAAGAAATATATTAAGACTTTGTTTAGTTCAGTGTTTTCCCCACAATACTTTTGAAATCCATGACAGAGCAAAGCTCTTCTAGAAAGTAAATGTGATACAGTAGAAAATTGCTCGATTAGACAGCTAAAGTTCTTGGGTTGTTTTCAGCCCTACATAATTTAGCTCTAAAACCTTAGAGAAATTATTTAATTTTCTTTAGGCTTCAGTGTATGACCTAATCTAGGTTTATTCTAGCTCAAAAATTCATTTTTATGTGATTCCATCACAAGAGAAACAGTTTATATAAAAGTTCTCACCTGGCTGGAAATAAAGTTTAAAAACATGTTAATCTGCAGCTAAAAACTTATTCAAAACATTATTTGCCGCTCACTCATTCTGAAAACAGTAGCTGTCAATGTCTTCACCTGAAGGGTATCATGTGGACAGGAATATCATAGCTTGAACATGGCCCCTTCTCAAAGTCACTAAATTTTCATGCCTCGTGTATCTTAATCATTTGGAATTTTGTTTTAAAAGTGCTAAAATAGTCTTACATTTTCTCTAGGACATTCCCAAAGCAATTTAACACAAGATCTGGGGAACTAAAACTCTCATGAAGAAGGATGAACAAGTGGGAGTCTGCTGTATGACACAGGGAGCCCAAAGCCAGAGCTCTGCGACGAACTAGAAGGCTGGGGTGGGGAGCGGGTGGGAGGGGGTTTCAAGAGGAAGGGGACATATTTTCACATATGACTGACTCATGTTGATGTATGGCAGCAACTATCCCAATATTGTAATTACCCTCTAATTTAAAATTAAATTTAAAAAATTAATAGAATAAAAAAGATTCTACTTTCTGAACATCGTAAATTATTGAGCATACAAAGATTTCTTCAACCAACAAATTTAAGTGGTGATTGAGAAAAAAACAAAGAAGAAAGATGAAAACACACCAGTGGGGAGAAGGGAAATCCCAGGCAGCCTGAGAGATGCAGCCCAACTCACACACACCATAGATGCAGAAAAAGCTGCTTTCTCACAGGCTGGTTCTGCCCTACCCTGGTACCTAATTTCCAAGAACTAACAATCCACCTCTACTCCTCCCAACAAGTCCCCATGACAGATGGAGCATAGGTTTCTCAATGACAATTCTGGAAATTAAAAGGTATATTTAGTTCAAATACAGCAAACATAAGTAGGCTTTAAAAATAGAGAGTCAGCTCTATCACACGACCATTTGCTGACATACTATATGCTACAAATCCAAACCAGAAAATACCTCTTTTGATTTTTCCTCTTTGGTAAATCTTCCAAATTTCTCTATCATTTCAGCCACAAATATAACATCCATCTTGTCCGAAAAGTTGGCTGCTTCCACAGTGTAAGCTAATAATTGTCGGGCTGTAGCCACAGCGTTGGTAAGATTGAGGGGCATCTGTATTAAAAAGGCAAAAAAGAAGCACTTAGCAAGTGAAGTGAAAGTCGCTCAGTCGTGTCCGACTCTGTGACACCATGGACTGTATAGTCCATGGAATTCTCCAGGCCAGAATATTGGAGTGCGTAACCTTTCCCTTCTCCAGGCGATCTTCCCAACCCAGGGATCGAACACAGGTCTCCCATATTGCATCTTACCTTTGCATTTCAAAACACGGCAATTTCAAAACTCTTTATCACCGATTCACTATGACCTTCCTAAAATGCTTTTTCCAAAACTGAGAAGACAAATTTTACTGGAAACTAACTGAAGGAATTTTCTTTAACTTAGAATGAAATAAAACAATACATAAAAACACATCAGGGAGGGACTTCCCTGGTGGTCCAGTGGTTAAGACTGTGCTTCTAGTGCAGGGGATGTGGGTTTGAACATGCTACAGCACGGCCAAAAGATAAAAATCAACAAAGTTAAAAGTTTAAAAAGAAAAAGAAAAATCAGGGAAGCAGCCTGCACCATCTCTTCATTTCTATCTATCTAAATCCTATATACACTCAATTCTAATTGCCTAGTAACACCTTTCCCAAGTATTCCAGCCAGGAGGGATCAATATCTCTCCTGGAACTCCTGCCTCCTGGGAGTACAAACCACTTATTTAGCACATATCTATACTGCCATGCACGGCCTGTAATGTTTTACGTTTGTTTATTATTAAACACAACTCAGCACCAACCATTACAAAAAGTGTATGTCAGGTGCAAAGAAGCATTTAAAAATGTGTAAAAGAAACCACCTGCCAGCTGCTTATAATCGGCTAAGGTTTTAAAAAAGACATAGAAGCAGAGATGAGAAAAGGCATACTAAAAGGACAAGCACAACAAGGCATCTCTTGTGACAAAGGGATTATACAAGGAACTGAAGAGGGGGCCTCCCAGGTGCTCTTGAAGAATGGTTGGGATTCTGTTTGGGGATACAGATGCTAAGTTACTCAAGCAAAGGCATAAAGCCAGGCCATGCCTGGAAAGGAAGAGTAATGCCAGAGAGGGCCTTGAATACTGGTTGAGAAGAACAGGTCTGATCCCGAAGACACAGTCCATGAAAGTATAGACACCAAATCCTGACGCTTTACCGGTATTTAAAAAACTTATGTATTTGGTGTGAGCACCACGTGTTATTAGCAACCTCAGCAGATCTGAAGACTTTCCAGTTACCTGATTAAACATATAAAGAACTCTAGTGACATCGTTCGCATACTGGCAGCGAGAATAATCATCATCCGCCCAAAAGCCACCTCGATCACATCTGCGCCAGGCCTTTCTCTCATCCTGTGCGTTCCCAGGGTAGATCCCACTGCCGTGGGCGTTCCGAGTACACTGCAGGTACGCGGTGATGCCTGCCAGTGTTCTGGGCCATCTAGAGAGACGAAGACACAAGAGAACCTACGCTGACACGAGGAGCAGCAGGGGAAAGTCAAGGATCGGGACATGTCACACAGAATCAGAGGAAACTCAAGAGACAGAACTCCTTTAATAATAAAGACAAACACAAAAGAAGTTAAAATGAACTAAAACCATTGTAAGGTAACAGCTGAATAAATTTTAATGCCATAACAGAACATTTTCCTACAATATTCTAAATATAACCACGGAAACTGTACCTTATCAAGCAGAACAGAAAAATGGTGCACCAAACGGTCTTATGTTTCTTTAATTATTGTTACTGTATCGTTGGCTTATATAACCATTAGGTATATAAGGTCAGAATCTTTTCCAATACGAATAAAATTTGGCCTTTCACAGAAAGAGAGTTAGTATACTTGCAGAAAGGACTGCCATCCTTAAAGTGGCCTGCCTGCAATGCTGGCCCTTAGGTGGCACCCAGGAATTTGGGGCTTTTTGTGTTCACAGTTAACTGGTAAGAGTGATTCACTTTACCTAGACAGTCTGGGGAAGCCATATGGTGTGCGCTGAGCACCTGCTTTCATCCTGGGGGTCTAAAGTTTTGGAATGAGATAGACAGAGGTTGCCTTTATGAACATTTCCCAAAAGGAGTTTTGGATGCTGAGACTCCAGTGGACTTTCCTGGGGAAAAACACTATACAGAGGCTGCTGCCTTTTCAAGGCTGGAGGAGGGGTAGGCTCTGCATGAGCCTCCTGGGAGGCAGAGATAATCAAGAGCTTACACACTGATCACCCCAGAATCCATCTGTGTCTTCTCCCCTTATTATCCAGCTAGGTATATTACTACATCACTATATCTGAGCTGTGACCACAGCTGCATGCTGAGTCCTGTGAGTCCTTTCAACAAACTTTTGCACTTGGGGGGTGGTCTTGAAAACATTCAATAACATATACAACCGAATTTATCTGAGTGAAGCCCAGATAAATTGCATAGGTACTGTGCAAGTGACTATACCAACCTGCTGGCATGAAATCAGCACTAACTGGATTGGGAGAAATCTTTGTTATTTGAGCTCTATTTCTCCAAAACTGGGAATGAAAATAGTGTATTTAATAAAAGCTACAGATGACTTACAACATATGAACTTCTAAATTATAATATCAGCCACACCAAAATGTAATGCATTATCAAAAACTGTATAAATAGATCAAGCAATGCTAAACTAAATCTTACTAATGCAGTGGAAGTTCTAACTGTATTATATCTTAAGGAGTGTCAAAAGATAAATAATTCATTAATCAGTTAAACAGATTCTTCTTCTATTTTTAAAAATGAAAACACTCCAAAACTATGAGCAAAGACAGATAATACACCATAAATAGAAAATATACTATGATTATTTAATAAAGGCATTGAATGTAACAAAATTAACAAATGGTATCTATTTCACTTCAAAGTATACTGTATAAATATTATAAGTTAACAGTTAATCCACATAAAAGACTTATCTGTTGGCAACAATAAATTATGATTTCTACATACTCATATCCAGAAAAATTTTAAATGGGGGAGAAGAAAGGAATGTCAAAAGGCATTTAATATAATTCAAAAAAAAATCAATGAAGAACTAGCTGAGCTAAAGTTGTTACTGCTTCTTCACCTTGGACTTGAAAGAATAACAACAGAGGTTTTTTTTCTTATCCTTAAAAATCAAGACTTATAGCCACAAGGCAGCAAAAATACCAATCACTTACAGTGTAAATTAAACCGTGTATTCAAAAATCTCTATGCTGCTTTAAAGAGCTACATATTTCCCTTCATTTATATTAACTATAAACTGATTATTAAAATCCTGAACATAAAGCATTTTAGACAAATAATAAGTTTAAAGATAATGTTTTAAAGCAACTTTGAAAGTAAGGGGAGTCTAAAGTAAAATTTGTTACCGCTCACAAATTCATTTAACTCAATCTGCTTATCCTAACATAATCCAACACTACTGGCTTCCCAGCTTTCAGGCCACCCAACAGTTTTCATTTCTCAAAGTGCCCTCGTTTAATTGCTAGAAGAACCACATAGGGGAGGGAAATTGGGTGTGTGTTTCTGCTAAGTACAATGTCTACCAACTGTCTGCAGTTAAAACTGAATTAACACAACAAAACCTTCCAAAGGCCATCCAAAAAAAGCCCCTTAGAAACAGGAAATGCTGTTAACCTGTCTGAATTTCACACTATTTGAGTGGAATTTCCAAAATGTTTCCTAAAGTAGTGGTCTTAACTACTACAACAAAACTACAAAATAAAAATAAACACTTCTGGCTCAACCTTCAGGGACTCATCAATCAACAGATCTGAGATAAAGTTCAGGCACCTGTTTTTACTTTTAGTTCCCATAAATGATTCTGAAATCACCATTCTTAAGGGTAGTCCTTAGAAATATAAGGATATATATGTGAATACATTTCTCAAATTCTTACTGAAGACAGGAGACCAATTACATACATCTATGCCTTTGAGAACAGAAAGAACTGAGGCAAATCAGCCCCTTTCCGCACTCTCCAAGTCACTGACCTGAAATCTCCTTTATTGTTCACCACCCTCTCAGGAGGACAGTACTGCGCAGAGCTTTCTAAGACCACAATATCCACGGTTCTTGTATTGTTCCCACGTTTGGTCTGGACGTGGCAGCCCCAATTTCCAGTCGATCCAGCCTGAATATTAGAAATGGTTAGGGCACTGCATGAAGAAAGAGTTTAAAGAGAGAAAATCTGGTTAGGCAAGAAGGGAGACAACATGTGCTTTAATCATGCATTTGGCAAACATGACTGTCGCTGGAGGCTAAGCGCTTGCTAGATAAAAATGAATAAAAAAAATGATCCCTCCGTTTAAGCACTTCAGCAGCAAGTCAAGAGGTGTGACGTAAGAATGAATGGAGGGCAGTGGCACTGAGACTCCAGGAAAAGGCAGGGCAGGCCATGCCACAGAGGGAGACCAAGCTCCAGAACAGAAACTCCAAGGCCCTGCCTTCAGCAAAACTAACGGAGACGCTGTGTGTTTTCCATTTTGTATCTAAGTTCATTCATATCTTTTTCTTTAGATTTCACATATAGGGATAAAAACAGAAACAGACCCACAGACATAGAAAACAAACTTATGGTTCTCAAAGGGAAAGGAGGGAAGAGGGATAAATTGAGTTTGGGATGAACATATACATGCTACTATACATGAAACAGGTAACCAACCTAGTGTATAGCACAGGGAACTCAATATTTTGCAATAACCTATAAGGGAAAAGAATCTGGAAAATGTATATATATATATACAGGTATACATATGAATGAATATATGTATGAATCATCTTGTATACCTGAAACTAACACAACGTTGTAAATCAACTACACTACAATCAAAAAAAGAGAAAAAAAAATCAAAAGCCTAACAATTAAAAAAACTAACAGAGAAGTTACCAGGTTATATCTTGGGAATTCTACAGAAAATATTCAGATTCTATGGAAAATATTCAAGCATGAAGGAGACTAATATAAAGTGCGTAATTAATACTTAAAATGAAATATCTTATGGAAAAGGGGGGAAACCTATTAAGTCTCTAAAAAGATTTAATAAATTACCAATTAAGGCTTTTAAAAAAGTAGCTTTTCATTTAGAAGTATACTTCATCTTCTAATAACAGCTATATTTCTGAACAGCTGTCAAAAAATTCAACTTTCAAGATGACATCATAATTCTCTAATATAAAACCTATTAATTAAAGAGCAAATGGCAGAATCTTCAATTAACCTTTATTCCCCCCACATGATCTACTATACTTTGCTTTTATGTAGATACAGATAAATCATTAGACATAAAGCATGTATCATTTTAATTAACTCACTAAAGAATGTCTTGAAGTTAATACCCATTTTTGTAGCTTCCTGAATCATTAACGGCTACACAAAACAAATGCTCTAATAAAGACTTTGAGGGACTGTGATTCTGAACCAAAGAAAATGTTTATCATCTTTACAAAGTTAAACAAACTAACTTACTAAAATAAATATACTCAAAAAAAAAAAAAATAAATAAAATAAAATAAAATAAAATAAATATACTCAAGGTAAAATGACACAGAAGAGTTTGACATTAAATTTAAATAACCAAAACTTTGCCAACTAGAATTCTACTTTATATGACTACTGAACCAGGAGGAAATATATAAAAATTTGGGGCAATAAAAAGCATTCTCAAATCCAGAAGTCCCCATATTTTCTCTCAGTTCATGGTACCTTCACTGACTAGATAACTTTCACAGTGCCCCTAGCCTAAAAGAAACACTTACGGTGGTTGCAATGACTACAAGAAATCCTAAAACTGTGTATATATGTCCTAATACCTAAGAGCCATTTGAAAAAAAAAATCAATTTAAAATAAATATTTCATTCTTACATAACCACAGCTGCTTCCTAATGGGTTGTGCATGCTTACTGGGCACTCCAAAATTAATCAGATACGGATCAGACAAACAATGATATCTCTATTTCTTATTCCAAAATGATTTTTATACAGTACTTGCATTGTACCATAGTTATTGTCAAAATACCAGTATCTAAGATATGACACAAACAAAAGGGAGGCAGCATGATGTAATGTCAACACCCTAACTGCCCAGAGCTGGTAGCTGTGAGATGTCCAGAAGTGTCCAGTATCACTATGCTCAAACACTCAGAATACCCCACAGCACCTCTGTCCATTCACTATAGCATCCCAGAGCACACTCTCTGGGGAAAATGGTCCTAACGTTTTTTAAAGATAACTTTCAGCAATACCTTCAACGTCTAAAACCAATTATCAAAATAAATTTTTCAAGAATCCTCAACACAATACATTAGGAGATTTAAGAAGAAGGGGGTAGCTTCAATTGCAATGCCCAGGAAAAATACAAACTCCAGTTCTTATTAATGAAGGCTCAGTGACATGCAAAGACCAATGAAGAATCAAGAGGTCTATGAGGTTAACCAATCCAATAACCACATATTTCCTTCTCCTACAATTTTCTATTATTCTGGAGCTAACTCCAGGTAAAGGACGTCCCAGTCTTCATGCAAAAGACTTCCACTTTGGTAAGTATTCCTACCAACAAAAAACCATTATGCGAAGTTGCTATCCTTTGAATTAATTTTTTTTTTAATGCTAAAGGAATTTAGATTAAGTTAAACATAACTTACAGAAATGAATTTATAAAGTAAATCTAGTTACTTGTTACAAAATTTAAGAAGCCTAAATTGAAGCTCTTGGAACTATATTCAATATCCTGTGATGAACCATAATGGAAAAGAATCTGAAAAAGTGTGTGAGGTGCTTTGCTGTATAGCAGAAATTAACACAGCACTATAAATTAACTAAACGTCAGTAAAATTTTAAAAAATACAGCTTTTATTCAGACAAGAGTTCTATTATACTTTTAAAGCTTTACTGTTGTGCTGTATGTCCATTACTGTCCACTCAGAGAATAAACTACTTCAAGTATACAATTTGGTAACTTCAGATATATGCATACACTTGTGAAATTATCACCACAGTAAAAACAATGTAACAGACTCTTCCCACTGGAACTTAAGACACTAATGCAAAGAACACACAAAACTTTCCTAACAGTCTTAACCCCTAGCAAGCGAACTCTGCTTCTGGTAATAGCAGAGTGAGAGAAAGTGTGAGTTGCTCAATGTCCGACTCTTTGCGACCCCATGGACTGTAGCCCTCCATGGACTGTCCGTGGAATTCTCCAGGCAGGAATACTGGAGTGGATTGCCATTCCTTCCTTGGCTCCTATCAAACCACACTCCCTACATTTAACAGCTATAAGCTGTAGACAAACTACAGCAGGACAACTATTTGAACATGTGGTGAGTGATCCAAAGCCAGCATAAGCCAAAGAGGAACTGACTTTAGGAAGAAGAGATTGGCCCTGGGGAGTAACCGGGAAATTTTTTAAATGACTTTTGCCCAAGGGCAGGCATTATTCAAAAAGAAACTCAAAATCTGAGTGGTTGAGAAATCAAAGACAGAGGTGAAAGGAGCCTGGCTAGAAGCCCAAACTTGTGCATATATAATTCACCCAGTTCTTTAACTGATCCCTGACCTACATGCGGACACGGCAAACACCAAGCAGATTTCAGTGGTTGCCTACTACACAAAAGCTAGATCCAGGAGTTTTAGCTTAACCAAAAGTGAATTGCTAAATGAAACAAAACCAGCTGTCTTTGAGAAGAATACAAAAGAATCCAGAGTCGGGGTCAGCAAACATTTTCTTTGAAGGCCACACAGTAAATACTTTAGGTTTTGCTTGCCGAAAAGCAGTACTATTCTGGAGGTTATCTGTATAACCATTTGAAAAGTAACCATTTAAAACTATAAAAAAAAATTCATAGGCTGGATTTGTCCCATAAGCTGTACCTTGTCAGCTTCTCCACAGCAAATCATTCACAGTATCTAGGATACAATCCCATATTACCAAACATATAAATAATACTTTTTAAAGTAGAAAATATAAACCTTATTCATAAAAAATAAGCAGGGTGATGACCTCCATATAATCCAGACACTAAAATAAGAGGCAAGGATATAAGGGTTTCTACTATAAAAGTTCAAAGACATAAATGAAAATATGCCTCTAAGGAAATCACAGAAGAGAAAGAGAAATTATGAAATAGAATATTCAAACCTCAAAATTCCCAGACCTGTGTCTGAACTCAGAGAACTATGAGTTTCTTGGTAGTTTTTTCATGGTACTTTTGTAATACTACATAAAGTGCCTCAGTAGAAAGTTATAGCTCTATCCTTAAATATTCAAGTTGAGGTCTAGCTTCATAAAATTGATAAAAAGAGAAGAGAGAAACATAGAAAAGGCTTGGAGAGATACTCAGAAACAGAGGCAGAGAGCAGGAAAGATAAAATTCAATGCCTACAGATTACCATATCACCAAAATAAAATACAATGAGTGATAACATATTTATTTTTATCCTGTTTTTTGTACTTTAACTTCATTCGAACTAACTATTGTGGCACTTGCACCAAACATGAGGTTAACAGGTGGTATACTGTTTTATACTAACAGGATGAAAAAAGGCAGTATCATAAAATGCAACATTAATCCTAAAACAGTGAAAATTAGGTGATTCCTAAAAGTGAAATTCTGACCTTATTAATAGCAGCAGGAAATAGTTTGGTAAAGCAGGAAATTAAGTTTGGTAAAAAAAAAAAAGTTTACATTTTTTCCTCTTGAAACTTTAAACGAAAAGTCTCCAACTTTTAAAGTATTTCCCTTCTACCTTATGCTTTTTTTACCTCCAAAACTAGATGGAAAAGATAAAGAAAAGATAACTTTCGAAGATAAATAACAATCAGAAAAAGAAATGTCAGACATTTGCTTTTTAAATGCAAGAAAGCAAAATACTAATTTAAACACCAACTAAACAGTATAATTTCTGAGATGATAAATAAAATCTACAGAGACAATTCCTCATCTAAAAAAGTTTACCTTGCAATCAATGAGCAGTTGTGAACCATGTTCTTTTCAACAAAGATACCTTGGGATTCATCAGTTTCGACTATTCGCCCATCCTGATACCATAACACTTGCATGTCTTGATCGATATATGAAGCCATGCACTGGAAAGGAAGGCTGTCTCCTTCAAACACAACTTGACGATGAGACGGAGTCATGTAGAAAGACGGTAATTCAAGGGGAGGATCTAGAGACAGCAGCATAAAGACTCAGTAAACAAAGACTATATTCACACTACAGAACTCAAAATTATAGAAGTTCTAATTGACAAATCCCTCAGTAATCAGCATTCTAGTTTTACCATCAACAAAGATGTCGCTGAATTAAGAGGATCCCAGATGAAAACACCGTTAAATAAAATTAAAATTAAACCATTTCATGTCACTTTTACAAAGCTGATATATTTCTTTCCAATAAGAAAAATAAAAGAAGGAAATTTTAAACTACACATGCAAAAACGTACACAAATATCATGGCTCATTAAAATCCTTTAAGATATTCAGTCTCTAACACAATAATTCTACTTTTAGTAGCAAGCTATCCTAAATAGCTAACACGAAAAGACGTACATAAGGAAATTAATCTTTTTAATATTTATGGAGTGAGAAATTAACAACCTAAATATGCAGTAGTAAGGAAATTATTGTGGCTATATCCCTATAATGTAAAAGTTAAAGTTATGGCTATATATCTATAAATGAATTGGTATGCACCTTTTATATCAGTATGATGAGGAAACAAGTTTGCATTATTTAGGAAGTTTAAAAATGATACAAAATAACACTAGAGTATGGTACTTTGGATAAAACATTTTTATAAAAAGGTAGAAAATTGATATGTATACCAAGGTATCTTTTATGTTAGCTACCTATGAGTGATAAGAATGTAAGTATGGGTTTTAGGTTTTTTTTTTCCTTCTTTCAGTTTTCTCATTTTTTCCCCCTAGCTTTACGGAGGTATAATTAACAAAATTATAAGACATTTAAAGTGTACACCAAGGTGATTTCTTATGTGTACACATTATTTCTTTTCATAAATCTTGAATCCAATGAGCACACTTCACACGTGAAACAATAATAATGATGAAAATAAAAGGAAAAAACTGATAGGGTTGTTTATTTCCAAGCACAAAGACTAAAGAAGAACCTCCCTCTATCATTTTAAGGACTGTTTCTTGTTTTTTCTGTGTTTTGTTTTTCATTAAACACATGGTAAATGTATTATTTCCCTCAAGTCTTCAGGTATTCTGGAAAACCATGATTTTCAATAGCTTTATGCTATTTCATTGAATGGACGGTCATAAGTAAGCCAATGCCCTATTTTTCAGAATTTAAGATATGTTCATATATAAAATCTAGCCGATGATTTCGCAAGAATTAAGCCCTACATGCAGAATTAGCTATATCAAGTTGCACCAATTCTTTAAGAACACTGATACATACTCTCAAGCCACCCTTCAAAAAGGCTGTTATCAATTCATACCCTATCAATAAAATGCATGATTGCATCCTGAGATTTTAGTACTATCAACAAATTACTGACTTGCTATTAGAAAATGTGAAGATCTATACTATTTATTGAAATTGAATTTCATTAAGAAAGCTGTTCAGAACCGAAGAACTTTAAATGCCAATTGAAAAAAACATTTTTTAATCCAACTGACTTAACTGTTGACAAAAACTAAATATTATCAAATTCATCAAGAGTGATGGCTACAGTCGGTTCCAATGTATAAAAAGAATCCTGAAGTTTGTCAGGAAACACGTGGCAGCAAGTAAAACTCAGTTAACCCTTTCTCAGTTGCTCTTCCTTACCGCATGTCAACAACTCCTGCTTCACACCTGTGACTGGCTGGGCTTGAAGAGACTTGGGATAAGCACACCGTGTGTCCCGAACTGTGATGTTTCTCTCCTTTACCCAGCGATGCATCCACAATATGTTACAATCACACAGCAGATACTCAGTCTGAAATTCTCTGCAGCACACAAAATGCAATTTAGACAGTATGGTAAATGAATTAAACTGCGCTTCTGCTTTACACTGGCTTAGTCTTTCGTGGCAAGCACACAGCTGCTCAGTCTCACCTAGGGCACATCAGCTGGTTATGGTTTCCTTCCCAGTGAGATGATGTCGAATGTCTGACCCCAAAACCCCTTCCCACCTGATCCTGGACTGACTCTGCTTTCAATCAAAGATGGTATGTGAACAAAATCGATTCATCATCTATGAAACACACTTCTGAAGCCCAGGGTACTGGAATATCACATCCACATTTCTTTTGTCTATTAAGCTTCTACGGATATGTCATCAAGTCCATGGCACTATTACTGGAAATGGATGCTTTCCCCATTTCTTCCAGCATTATTGCCATGTTCTTGGCTTAATGTCTGCAAACCCTGTTAATTCTGACAGCATAAAGCAACATATGACTGCTTCGCATGGTTATATCCTGTTTGTCTGACTAGGATGACTAACTTCTAATTCCTACAAACCACTTTCTGGTGAGTTTACAGCATTATCTTTTATAAACACTGACAATTTTGCTCAATTTTTGCATGAAAATACCTCCTACATTCCTGCTATCTAGGGTTTCAAAAGTCAGATCATTTTTGCACTCTTTATTTTCCTAAACTTCACAGAAATGGCTGACATAAGCCCACTAAAAGGAGATGTTTTCACTAAAAAGCAGTTTTCTGGGTAAGAATGTTAATAGTACCAAAAAGACCAGATAAGAGTTTGATGCAGGGTGTAGGAGCCACAACTCTTAGTTGCGGCATGTGGGATCTAGTTCCCTGACCAGGGATTGAATCCAGGCCCCCTGCAATGGGAACACAGACTGTTAGCCACTGGACCACCAGGGAAGTCCCAGAGCCATGGGTGACACTCGGTGGAAGAGTTTTCCAGGCAAAGGGCCCCACAAATGCAAAGGCCCTGAGGCAGAAGCATGCCTGCCTGGCATCTTGGAGGATTACAATGGAAGAGGGGGACTTGACTGGACTTGAGATCAGGTAAGAGTCAGGGAACAAGATGATCCAAAGCCTGTTCACTACAGCAAGTTAGTGGCTTTTACTTTGATCTGAAAAATGATTGCAGGTTTTTAAGCATATGAAAATATTACCTGTCAAAAAATTTATTTTTATAATTATGAGATAATTATTATCTGTCTCAGAGAAAGAGAAATATCATGACATCCCTTATTGTGAAATCTAAAAAGAAATGATACAAATGAACTTACTCTCAAAACACAAAGAGACTCACAGACTTAGAAAACAGAACTCATGGTTGCTGGGGGGAAGGAACAGTTAAGGACTTTGGGAAGGTCATGTACACACTGCTATACTTTAAATGGATAATCAACAGAGACCTACTGTATAGCATATGGAACTCTGTTCAATGTTATGTGCCAGCCTGGATGGGAGGGGAGTTTGGGGAGAATGGATGCGTGCATATGTATGCCTGAGTCCCTTTACTGTTCACCTGAAACTATCACAACATTGTTAATCAGCTATACCTCAATTAAAAAATACTTTGGGTATTAAAAATAAAATTAAATTTAAATTAAAAAAAAAGAAAAAAAAAGTTTGATGTAGGGATTCTAGAAGTACATACATATGTCTGCCATGATGGTGAGGAGCCCCTTGAGCACCTAACCCATTGACTTTATTCCAATGAAAGCTGCTAAATGAAACTGAAATGATAAATTTATAAAACTAAAGATGAAGAGGAGGGCAGGGAAAGGAAAAAGAAAGGGGAGGGGAAGAGGGGAAACGTAAGAAGTGAGCACACATCAAACAGGCATCTGGCAGAGAAGACATCTTTCACTGGAAAAAGAGACTCAAGTCTGTATGTCACATGCAATAAAAATTTGAAAAACCATTGTATTTAACTGTAATTCCAATAGGAATCAGTAAAAGTTATGCTTTGAGACATATTAAAGTCTACTGAAAATACAGTAAGCTTCGAAAGTAACTCCTAGACAATCTAATCTCTCACTTAACAGAACAGGTTTGGGGTTTAAAAAAAAAAAAAACTCAACCAATTTTAAAGCTACAGAGAACTGTGTAAATATGACCATATACTGACTTCCTAAAGCAGACATTCTATGTAAGCATGCCTAAAAATATCAGTAATAAGCTGTGAATTCAGTTTGGGAATGGAGTCACAGGATAAAATTAATCTCTAAAGCATAAAATGAAGTGAAGTGTTAGTCGCTCAGTTGTGTCTGACTCCTTATGACCCCATGGACTGAGACTCTCCAGGCTCTTCTGTCCATGGGATTCTCCAGGCAAAAATACTGGAGCAGGTTGCTGTTTCCTTCTCCAGAATATCTTCCCAACCCAGGGATCAAACCCAGGTCTCCTACATTGCAGGCAGAGTCTTTACCATGT
Organism: Capra hircus; assembly: GCF_001704415.2. Taxonomy (NCBI): domain Eukaryota; kingdom Metazoa; phylum Chordata; class Mammalia; order Artiodactyla; family Bovidae; genus Capra; species Capra hircus. The sequence continues at coordinate 42,478,734 of NC_030813.1, forward strand.
AAGCCACCAGGAAAGCTCTCAAAGTACAACATAAGTCCTAACTATAAACGCTTCATAAGAAGGGAGGCTTATTTTATACTTTGGAGATTTAATTAGGTAAACAAAATATTTTCTAATTTGGAAACACAAAGAAAAAAATTACCAACCTATTTAAATATAAATTAGAAAGAGAAGAGTATTCTAAGAAGAAAATGGTTGCTCTAGCCTGACACACATTATTAAGGTTTATGGTATGTTTTTCAATGTGAATGCAAACTCTCAAGTGAGATTCTAATTATTGCAAAATCACAAGATTTTCCCATGAAGTCTCTTAAGCCATATAATAGCTGTTTTTAATTTTCAGACACCAAGACACATTTACAAAAGCAGGAAGAAAAAATTCTTACTTACAAAGATCGTAATGAGCCAAGATAATCAAAAGTTCCTTGAGATAATGAAGAAAACAAGTTCCCTGAAAGGTTTCTGGAAAAAAAGGAAGTAACTTCACTGTAAGAAAGGCGAACAATTATATATCATTTTATATTTCCTAAAACATCCTATCATTAAATACTGTTACTAAGAAGTTATGAAAGTTGTTTTAAATCTCATAGAAAGAAGTATCTAGTAAATATTTTCTCCAAAGTTGAAGAAGAAAATTAACCTTATATAAAGCAATAAATAAAATTACTTAAAATTACTGCTAGATAAGGATTTTTCTGTTCAATAACACGTAGAACCTCCAAGTTACATTCCTGAACCTGATTTTTAATCATGCTCTAATTGCAACTAAAACTGCTCTTCAGGAGTTCACTCAGTTTCATTTAAGGAAACAAAAATTTAAAAACAAAGGAAAGGATGGTACGAATAAGCAGCAGCAGCTGACAGTCACCTACTAAAATATATTGGAAGAGTGAAATGGGTCCAGGGTTTAATCAAAGATTTGGGATAGAATTCAGTGTTGCCCTTGGGCAGATTATTTACCTCTCTGGTTTCCCCTTGTATCCGTGGCTTTAATAAATATATAAACACTTGCAGAGTTTGCTATAAATTGTAGAACACCTTATGCTACTATATGAGTAGTTTGTACAGATCATTTTTTTGTGATTTCTTCCATGCTCGACTTTCATAAGCTCCAGGACAGAAAGGACTTGTGTGTCTTTTTTATTTGGGTACCTCTTGCAGCCAGTAAGAAGCCAGAGTATACAGAAGGTGCTCAATTGCAGCAGCTGGCTTTCAGAATATAGACCCCAGCTTTAGGAGCTGCTACCAAGGGCTCCAGGAAAATGGCAGGATGACCCAATCACCACATGATCTGTTCAGTGCCTGTCGTTGTATCAAGAATGCTATAGTCTGGACCTAGAATTCTCACGAAAGAAGTCCTGAGACCCGCAGGGAGGCCTGCCTTGCCTCCAGAGGCTGAGTTAAATCCTTTAAGCATGGAAAAAAGTGACAGCTGGGTAAAAGGATTCCCCAGTGGGGAGAGGGAAGAGACTTGAAGGGGGCAGAGGTCAGCTGTTTCCATGACACCTGCAATAACGTATTTCTGGATGGGAAGACTTAACATTGCACAAACACCAATCCCTCAAAAGTAATCTATAGTGGACTTCAGTAAAAACATTATTGAATTCATTTTACATATATCTTAGGATTTTTTTTTAATAGAAAAGAGGCTGGGTAAAATAATTTTGATCTTCATAAAAGAATTGCCAAGGAACTTAAAAAATAAAAAGAATGCTTTCACATTAGAAGAATCATGAAAGCAATGCCTTTTTCTTTTTGGCCTATCAGAGTGAACACCAAATGTGGATTTTGAAAAGGGTATTACGGCTGACGGAATGCAACTCGTAACAGTTTAAGAAAGTAACCTGGATGTAATTAAAATGAACAACTGTACTTTTATCAAGGTATCCTATGTGAAATTATAAGATTACTGGGGTTTACTGTAAATAATATAGGTGGGAAGATAAGAGATGTGACGTGGAACTAAAACAAGATAGGTTATGAGTTGCTAAGTGTTGAAACTGACTGATGGGTACGGAGATTCCTTGTACAATTATTTGTAATTTTTAGATGTTTGAAAGAGTGTAGTAGTTGGAAATAAAAATATACATTACAAGTATAGGATTTAAGTATAAACAAAATGATTGTATCTTATAGGAACCATTAGATTCTAATTGCTAGGAAACTTTATGGTAATTATTAGGTACTATTAATTTGTTTTTCCTTGGAAGTCACTGAGGAAGGAATCACATTGGAGAAAGACATGCCATCCTCCCAGTAAATCCCAACACAAAGCAATCTTTCCTCCAGTGTTGGAACAAACTGCTATTTGATTGGCTAGACACCAAGTGAAGTAACTGGCTGATGACCATAAAAATTCACACATACCTTAATACATTAAAGTGAGAGTGATGTCGCTCAGTCGTGTCCGACTCTTTGTGACCCTGTGGACTGTAGCCCACCAGGCTCCTCTGTCCACGGGTTTTTCCAGGCAAGAGTATTGGAGTGGGTTGCCATTTCCTTCTCCAAGGATCTTCCCAACCCAGGGATCGAACCTGGGTCTCCTACATTGCAGGTAGACACTTTACCTTCTGAGCCACCAGGGAAGCCCTTAATACATTAAAAGCACATTCCAACTCTGAGATGCTTATACCAAAAAAAGCATCATGGGACTGAGAATGACAATGTTCACAGCAAAGTCACTCTCTCGTGTCCAAATACAGCTCACTGAATGGAGTGACAGGTGAATTCCCCACTCATGCTGTTTCTTACTCTCTCACTTAGTATTTATTTACTTACTTTTTGTTAAATAGATATTTGCATTCCTGTAAGTTAAATGGGTACGATGCAGCATCTGTGTATGTACAGGCATGTTTACCAGGGCAAACTTGTTAAAGGAAGAGGTAATGAATCAAATGGTACCTCCTTTAACTCAGGAATAATTGACTAAATCATACTGTTCTTTTACCTCACAGCTCAGACAGTAAAGCATCCACCTGCAGTGTGGGAGACCTGGGTTCAATCTCTTGAGTTGGGAAGATCCCCCAGAGGAGGGCATGGGAATCCACTCCAGTATTCTTGCCTAGAGAATCCCCGTGGACAGAGGAGCCTGGAGGGCTACAGTCCATGGGGTCGCAAAGAGTTGGACACAACTGAGCAACTAAGCACAGCATACTGTTCTATACTTGTGGAATATTCTGTTGTTAGCTAGTCAGAAGCATGAACAAAAACGTCCTCCTGAAAAGATAATAGTATTCTCCTAAAAAGATAACGGTACCTTGGTAAAAAATTTTTTAAGTAAGTTGTCAAGCAGAACACACTTTTTAAAGATTTTTTTTTTTAATGTAGATCATTTTTAAAGTCTTTACTGAATTTGTTACAATACTGCTTCTATTTTATGTTTGGGGTTTTGGTCACAAGGCATGTGGGATCTTAGCTTCCCAACCAGGGATCAAACACTTTCCCCCTGAACTGGAAGGTGAAGTCCTAACCACTGGATCACCAGGGAAGTCCAGAGTAAAGCACATTTTTAAAGCCCTGTGTGGATGCCTATACATTTGCAGGGGCAATAGAAAAATCTGAGAATATATACACTGGACAGTATATGCTATCTCAGAAGGGTGTGTCTGAAGAGACGAAGGGGAAATTCAACTCTTCCTGCATATCTTTCTATATGGTTTTATTTCTTAACAACATCAATAATTTTTAAATTGTAGAAAGGAAGTTCTTATAAATATCACTAACAGAAAGATATTAAAGGTATAATTCTTAGGGGAAAAACACAGGTTTTAAATTGATCAAAATCCATAAAGAAAATTAAAAGGAATCTCCTAACAACTACTCTGTAAGCTAACTTCGTAAGTGAAGGACAGAGACTTCACTGGAGTCCATTATTAGTTCCATCTTTTTTCTCCCAGTTACTCCTAGGGTTAGAGTGGGAACCTCTGGGAGGATGGCTTCACTTCCCAGAACTTCTCCATCAATAAAGGCAGAGATCAATACACAGATTCAATCAATTTACCTACCACACCCAAGTCCACTGAACACTCTGACATATGTCATTTTTCAATTTTTACACTAAATCGCCAATGAGAAGTCTGGGTGGGAATGCTATAGGCCTTCTGCCAAGGTTTCCAGGCTCCCTGGCTAAGAGGCCAAGTGAGTCTAAGGTTCCAAAGTTCCAGGGTAACCCAAGGAGTTAAGCTGAAGAGGTAACAGAGGAAAGAGCTAGAACAGTAATCTACTCTAAACTGATTTCTTTCACACATTTACTCTATTGGGTGGGAAATAGTAGTAATAGAGAGCTTCTCTGACTCTTAACCTAAAAATGTACTACATGTCCCTTAACTAATCAGACTCTCTTTTCCACCTGCTAGAATGAAAATGCTATTCTCCGTATTTGAAATACCAAATGCTATCAGCCTTTACAAGCAACATACAACCTGGCTTAGAGAGCCCAGAAAGCTGTGCAGCCCACACAGAACACCCATCCAAAGCTTCCTGATCCAATGCTCGAGAACTATGTCAACCCAAATGATCACAAGCAACTCCACTGCAATGCATTCCTGAATGTTAAGAAGCTACCACAACTGCTAATTTTTCCTATGTGTTTATGTTTATGTGTTTGGTACTGATAATTTTTCTTCAGTCCAGTTCAGTCGCTCAGCCGTATCCAACTCTTTGCAACCCATGGACTGTAGCCCACCGAGCTCCTCTGTCCATGGACTTTTCCAGGCAAGAATACTGGAGTGGGTTGCCATTTTCTTCTTCAGGGGATCTTCCCGACTCAGGGATTGAACCCATGTCTCCTGGGTCTCCTGCATTGCAGGCGGATTCTTTACCCAAAGAGCCATGTGGGAAGCCTAAATATTTTCTTAGAACAGTATTTAAAGGATATGTCAGGTATAGTTCTATATGTGCCATACTGTTGCATTTAAGAGGGCTATCATCTACGATTACACGGACTACAAAATTATCTCAATCAATCACAAAGTAGGAAACTTGGTAGTGTTATTTCTATGTTTTAATGGTTCACCCAGATATATGTCCATTATGTTCTATCTCCTGTAAATTCTCACAACAGGTATCAAAGAATTGGTAAAAATGTAAGAGACAATCCAGGCTTTAAAATTTGCAACAATATTAGATTTTAAGGCAGGAGGCAAAAACAAAAAAGTAAGTGTATAGTAACCTGCCTTAATGAAAGCACTGTCCAAAACAACACTTTTGCCTAAAGAACTTTTGCTGTTGGGTCAAAAATCCCTAGACCAAAGCTATAAATCCATCTGGAACTAAAGTCAAGAAAATGGTAAACTTCAGACTCCCTCTTTCACTATTTGATTCATAACTACTCAAAAACATAACAAATTTTTCTCCATAAATGCCTCAGGTTGCCAATTCTTATACTTTCCTCAAAACCAAAAATTAAAAACTCTCGAGATAATAAAGGCACTGAAACAAAACTGTTTGTAATCCAGTTACAAAAAAAGAAAACCATAACAGATTTAACTGATTTCTAGCAATGAGTAAAGCTGTATACCAAATCAATCTTTTATTTAAAAACATATACTTGGGCCATCTATCTTTCCCCCAGAGCTAAAGGACACACTGAAAAATACGAATTTGCTGACTGAGAAGCAGGAGTACTTTGTTCTATTCTGACAAGTAAGACCCTTCGCTTACTGTAGAGATGAAATAATCTCAGTACTTAAGCCCATACGGCTTTCAAAGTTAACTTGAACAAAACAGATGAAACATCCTAAAAAGCTACAAAGAGAAAGAGTCAAGCATAGGCAATCTCAGAACTAGAACTTCTACCTCAAAATCCTGCCTTGCATGCTGCACCCCTATTTCTAGATTGCTCTTCTCTAAATCATGATTTATGCCATTTCCCCACATCAATGTCTTCCAGCGGCCTCCTAGGACTGAATCAGTTCTAAGCTTCAGTCTGCCTTTCATACACTCTTGTATAAAGCTCTATTACAGGTAACTGTCCTTACTTCTAGTTACTCTCAGATTCTTTACTTTAACAATAAAACTAAAATATATTTGATGGTATATACAAAGTTCTCCATTTATATTAGATATAAATTATAACAGGTATAGATAATTCAAATGCTAATCCATCCTTATAATAACTTCGAGGTACTATGAATCCTACTGTACAGATGCAAAACAGAAAAGCTCGAGAGGTCACCTATAACCACAAGGTCAGACAGGTGACTTCAACGGTCAATCTATGCATAAGACTATTAGCCTTCACCTTGACAAACTGGCCTCGCTCTGATTGCTACCTCCCTGTATCATTTGCTTGACTTCTTTTCCCTTCTAAGGATCTGGACCATTAGCTCAAGATTCACCTCTTCAAAGAAATTTCCCCAAACCATCAGAGCTTTTGATCATGTGTCTCAATATGGACCTATTCTCTAGGGTATATACTACATCGCAGGTGTGCAAGTACGTGTGGAGCAGTGGATGTAATGCAGTATTATATTCTGATGACATTACATCTCCCTGATTAAATTTCCAGTTCCTTATCCCCTACCTTCAATCTTTCCCAGGGAAAGGTTGAAGGCAGGAGAACAGGATGACAGAGGATGAGATGGTAGGATGGTATCACCGACTCGATGACATGAGTTTGAACAAGCTTCGGGAGCTGGTAATGGACAGAGAAGCCTGGCATGCTACAGTCCATGGGGTCGCAAAGAGCTGGACGTGACTAAGAACTGAACTATCCCCCTACCAGTTCTATAACCTCTACAGTTGCTATTTCAATGTTAAACATATAAGTGGTCATAAAAATGTGGGTACTGGTTCAAATGCTTCCTTGTATTACAATACGAAAGACAGAGATACTTACAGCCTAACCAGATTGGTGAGTCCTCGAAATATATCTGCATTTAGACACCCTATTCGGTTGTTTGTCAGATCCCTAAGGAGAAAGGGAAAAAGTATCTTCAATTAGTTCTCCTGGTTAATGAAGGTTTCATACATTTGATATTCAAGAATGGCACCCAGGTATCACACAAGACTTTTCTTTTAAGCATCTCTAAACTATTCACCTATCTCAAGTACAGCACTGAGAGAAGAAATAATCCCTGCGTTCACTTACTTCTGGCATGTACAAACTAAACGCTTTTTAATTACAGTGCCCTTGATATTTAAAGCATTTACTCCTGTAAAATGACTCAAGATAAAACCAAAGTAGTAAAAACGAGACTCAATCTATCTTACTGCCTATGATGATATACACAGCTAATCATACTGGGTAAATAAGGGATCAGAACTGATCTAAGGCAACATCCAAGAGGCAACGGCTAACAGGGTACATTATCACAATCCCAAAACCTTTACTTCCTCAAGAACAAGTGAAACTTAATGCTCACTTCATTCCTTAAATACTCAGAAGTTTAGGCTGTAATGAAAAAACAACTGAGTTAGCTTTTACTTTTCAGATCTGCCATTTAGGCTCCAAGCCAAATTACTTTATAACAATAGCCGTATTTTTTCAGTCACTCCTAAACTTCTTATAGTTCCTATCAAATGTGATTTGAAACCATTTTTTCTTCTCCTCAATGTACCTAACTTTTTCCCTTTTATCTGTAGTAAGTTTAGTATTTTGTTCTTTCTACACTATTTTTCTTCATACCAAGCACAGTGAACACAATTTTATACTTCAATTAGATTTATTTTAATTAGGAGGCAATTGACTATTTCTTCAAATACGAGAGCATAGCTTTCATCATTTCCCATCAGTGGATTTAGTATGAAAGCCCTAAAACAATGAATCTTTGTTTTTCTCAGTTGTTAAGATTTGGGATTATTGGTCATTTTTAATTTCAATAAAAGAAGTAAAACAGGCTTTCTAAGCCAAACTTTAAAAAATATTTTTATCATATTTTCTTCACTGTCTGTATTATTCTCTATAATAGAGAAGGACATATTCTTTGAATTTCACTGAGTTACTCTTTAGAGACTTATACCAACCATTTCTAAACTAAAACTGTCAGATTCTAAATTATACACTTGGTAATTGGGGGGAAAAAAAAGGTATTAGGTCTGATAGAAATTACAAAGACTTCATATTCGAATTCAGTACCTACTCATTAATGTTTTCCTTTAGATATTTTAAAGCTAGTTTAGGTAATCCCTAGTATTCAAAAATTTCATAGCTCTGTTTTCCCTTTCTTATGGCAACTTTTGATTTAAAAAAAATCTTAAGCAATACAAGTTTTTATCTACATTCATTATGCTCTAGCTCCTCAGAATATTTAAGCTAAGTATTTAATCGTGTGGGACTTTTCTTTATTCCGGCTGATTTTCCTTCTATTTCTGGGCTTTATTATTTAAGAAAATGAGGCATCATCTTGTGAAGTGTTGCTTAAACAAGCACTTCTAAGTTCTATTCATTATCTTGTCTCAGTTCTGAGTTTTCAATGGTGTAATTACCATTGATTCTCTGGGAAACAATTTCATTATAGCTATACCTATTTAAAATGGAATTTAGGTACTGATAATGAGTTTTCATTTGAATTGAGAATCAGCTTGAATTTTGTTGATAAAGCAAAAGAGAAACTGAATGGGTCTAGGTTTTACCTACTTCTGGTAGTTTATTCTTCAGAAAGCCACTGACTTAATCTTCCTGATCCAAATCATCTATAAAGAAAAGGCAAAGGCTCGGGACACTTACAAAAACACTTTATATGTAGTTGCCGAGCGAGATGCACAACTGAATGATTAAAGGCCTCGTAAGAAAAAGTGCCTGTACTCAAGAAGTGACTAGCAGAATACCTTTCTATCTCACTGAGTTTTCATTCAGAACTCTCTCAGCTTGCAACCTGTACACCAAGTTAGCTGTTTGGAATTAAGAACGAATTTTCTAGTGGGAAGACTATAAACGACAATTACCTTCCTAGACATGAGCACCAGAGACTACTTAATGTGGAATGCAATGAAAAAATGGTAAGGCAACATCTGGGACAATCATGGTAATTAAATTAAGTGCTACTGAACAAGAAAATTTTTAATTTATTTTGGATAGCAATATGTGAAAAATTATTTACTGAAGGATAAAGAACTGATGGAGAACATAGGATATTTTGCAGTATGCTTGAAAGAGCCTGATGAAGCTGCTTTTTATTAAGAGTTGAGTTTCCGCTCTTTTCCGGTTATCACGGCGTAGGGAACTATGAGCAGCAAAGTCTCCCGACACTCTCTACAAGGTGGTGCGGGAAGTCTTGCACGGGAACCAGCGCAAGCGCAGAAAGTTTTGGAGACGGTGGAGCTTCAGATCAGCCTGAAGAGCTATGACCTTCAGAAGGACAAACCCTTCTCAGGCACCATCAGGCTTAAGTCCACTCCCCGCCCCAAGTTCTCGGTATGTGTCTTGGGGTACCGGCAGCATTGTGATGAGGCCAAGGCTGTGGATATCCCCCACATGGACATCGAGGCACTGAAAAAAACTCAACAAGTATAAGACACTGGTCAAGAAGCTGGCCAAGAAATATGGTGCCTTTTTGGCTTCAGAGTCTCTGATCAAGCAGATCCCCTGATTCCTGGGCCCAGGCCTGAACAAAGCTGGCAAGTTCTCTTCCTTGCTGACCCACAATGAGAATGTGGTGGCCAGAGCTGATGAAGTGAAGTCCACGATCAAGTTCCAGATGAAGAAGGTGCTGTGTCTGGCAGTGGCTGTTGGCCACATGAAGATGACAGATGATGAGCTTGTGTACAACATCCACTTAGCTGTCAACCTCCTGGTGTCATTGCTCAAGAAAAATTGGCAGAACGTCAGGGCCTTGTACATTAAGAGCACCATGGGCAAACCCCAGCATCTGTACTAAGGCACAGCTTAATAAACCGTACTAAACCATCAAAAAAAAAAAGAGTTGCGTTTCCTTCAATCTCTACCTCAACATGCAGATATTATCATATTAAGTTCCCTATTATCAGAAAACAGAATATGGACGGTCACGTGATCAGAGAAGGAGAGAATAAGTGGACTTGTCTGGCCATATACCACCACCCTCCTCCCTCCTCTTGGAACAACCAGTTCTAGTAATTCTCCAGCTTTAGCATCAGAATCACCAGGAGGAACAATTGAAACAAAAATGCTTTAGCCTCAGCCCCTCTAGCAGCTACATTCCTACTCCTTCTCCCTATGTGAAGACTCACATTCCATCCAAACAAGGTGTCAGTTTGTCCTAGTAAGAAGCACAGAGAAAATGACTCATTGTTATAAATCAAGCTCAGTTAGCTGCTGCCTCTCCACTCCCTGAGGACTGTTTCTGGAGATGCATGTAGCCTGTTGATGGCCATGTTTCATGCCCTTGCTTGTGTCAGTCTGGCAAGTCCCAACAGCTTCAAAGACCCTTAACAGCTGAACACCAGCTAGGGCTCCATCTCTCTGGAAGTATATTCCAAACCCATATCCAAGATCTTGGTTGGTATACATAATTCCACTAGACTGCAAACCTTCCAAGGGGTTCCTGAGTTAGTTACCTTTATATCTCTGGAGGCTGGCTCACTACTGGGCACAGAGGATGGACTTGATAAATTTTTGTTTAGCTGAACTGATGCTGATCTGTCTTTCCACTTCAATTACATTTCTATACGTTGATAATACTTTCACTGAAGTCTAAACCCAGCTTGATCCACTGCAGCCCTGATGTCACTAATCTGATCACATCAACTCCATACTGAAAAAGTTTTGCCAGGCCCCCACTGTCTAAATAATAGATTCGAAATTCTTCCACATGGCAGGAGGTCATCAAAAGCCTGGTCTCTTTCTGACTAACCTTACATTCCAATGTTCTTTTCCCCTTTCTACTTAATGCTTTGGTCAAAGAGCATGTTCTTTTCGCACCTGTGTCCACTCTGCTTACAGTGCTCTTTCTGTTATTCTTCAACACATATTCACCCCTCAGGAGCAAGGTCAAGTCTAAAGGCTGGCTGCTCTCACGGCAGGTCATTCCCATCTCAGGTGGTCCCTCCTTTCCCCGGCAGATTAGTAATATTATTATTATTTAGGATGCATATTCACTATCGATTTGCCCCTACGAGTCTGTGAGTTCTTCCAGGAAAGTTCAAGCATAGTAAGCAGTCAGCACTCAATAAATGCATTCAGAAGGAATGAAGGGCAGTGGCACAGTCCACATGGCTTAAGCACCAGGTGACCTCTAAAGTATGAGCACTCTCACAAAGTAGTTGTGACAAGAACACGATAAGGAAAGCAAGAGTGCTTAGTCTCGGAAGTAATAAACACTGGTCTTTAGATTTTGAAATAACATATGGATAAAATATATAGGAAATTGGCAAGATTTTGAAATCACTAATAGAAAGAGGCCTCAATTTTTAGGGCATTTACAATAGATTGTTTAAATGCATTCGTAAGTTGAAACTCATCTACAGATTATGCCTGCTGGCAAAGCCAACCATCATGATTTTATTACCAAAAGAGGGATGTAACCATCTACCACCAACAAATCAAACTGCTGTATAAATAAACTGCCTTCTGAGCTACTTACATTAAACAGTCTGCTTTTCTATCTTAGACCCGGCTAGATGAACTTCTAAAAATTATTAAAAAGCCACTTTTTTATCGTGTTAAATTTCGAAGTACGTTAACAGTTACTTAAAAAGGAATGGTTCAAATTCATAAGCCAGCAGTTCAAACACTTACAATCTTTTTAGAGATGACAGTCCCCAGAAGGCACCTGGGTCTATACTACTAATAAGATTGTTTCGGAGGTCCCTGTTAAAGACAAAATAAAAGTTACTTACATCTCAACACTGTAAGAACTATTTAGGCATACTGCACGTACCTGCTATACAGTAAACAGCAATGATAGTGATAGGAATGGGAGGAAACTGAGGCCAAACAGGCTAAGCCAAAATCAGCCCAGTAGTAAGTGGCAGAGCAAGAATTCAAAATCAAGAAATCTGGTTCTGAAGCCATTTGCGTGGGGCAATATAGAATAAAGGTATATGTCAAAAAGATATGCATCTTAGTATTACTCCAATTCAAAGTTATGACTAAATGACAATCATACATTATTTTTACAGTCTCTTCCTTAGTATGTTACACTTTAATTATCAAAATAAATCAGACTGTACTGGTGACAAGCATAATTAAATTAAAAAATTTTTAATTGTTTTCAAAACTATACACTCTAAAATTGACGTCATTTGGCTGTTAATATTTGAATTATACCAGTATGATAAAAGTTTATAAAATCGGTCTTTGTCTCTCAAAATATCTTACTGTACAAATGCAACGCCGTTTCCATTTTTCCCAGTGGTATAGAACCCGCCTGCCAATACAGGAGATAACAGAGACAAGGGTTTGACCCCTGGGTCAGGAAGATCCCCAGGAGGAAGGCATGGCAACCCACTCCAGTATTCCTGCCTGGGAAATCCCACGGACAGAGGAACCTGGCAGGCTGCAGTCCATAGGGCTGTACAGAGTCGGACACAACCAAGTGACTTCACATGCGCACAATGCTTCTCCCTCAGCACTGACCACACACTGTGGCCGTAACTTTTGCAATGCGATATATAACAGCAAAACTAGTACAATTTTTTTTGGTCACAATTTCAGAAAGATTCATTCCTACCATGGATCTTAGCAACCTCAGCATACAGTTTTTTTCTCTCATTAGGTCAAGAACTTCGCCATTTAACTTAAAGGAAGTTAAGCTGTAAGCTTAACTTACAGCCTCTTCAGCACATCCAAACAGTCAGCATCAGTACTCTTGTGCTTTGGGGCTGTTACTGAGTAAAATGAGGGTGACCTGAACACAAACTGAAATACCTTGACAGTAGAACTGATTACCGGAATGGCTACTAAGGGACTGAGGAGCAGGATGTGCAGGACAAAGGGTTGATTCATGCCCTGGGTGGGATGGTGTGAGATTTCATCACACTATTCAGAATGGTGTGTAATTTAAAACATAGGAATTATTTATTTCTGGAAGTTTCCATTTAATATTTTCCACCTGTAGTTGACCATGAGTAAATAAAACTGTGGAAACCGAAACTTCAGATGGGGCGGGGGGCTACTGTACCCCCATTCTCCTCTGGTGCTTGGCCCTTCCATGCCAGCATGCCAGCACACCACCACTGGGGGCAGCAGTGAGCATCACAGCCAGATCCTTCCTCCAGGGCAGATTTGGCCCATCACTAAAGGTTCTGCTTGGGCTCAGCAGGTAAAGAATCCACCTGCAATGCAGAAAACCTGGGTTCAATCCCTGGGTTGGGAAGATCTGGAGAAGGGAAAAGATACCCACTCCAGTATTCTGGCCTGGAGAATTCCATGGACTGTATAGTCCATGGGGTCGCAAAGAGTCAGACACACCTGAGCAACTTTCACTTTCAAAGGTTCTGCTTGAGCTCAGCTGAAACTCTTCAGTCACCCCACACAAGCGTCCAGCTAACATCTGCAGAGAGTGATCCTCAGCCACAGGAGCACTGAGAAGGAGAACAGTGGTCTGCTTCCCACAGGCCAGCCAATGGCTGGCCCACAGTTCAGCTCTACTAGACACCCAGACTGGGCCCATTCATCAGGACTCACTCATAACCTTGCCCACTGGAGGCCTGAGTGGCCTCTGGTCATCTCTCAGAACCTCAGGTCAGACTGTGAACAGAAACCCTTCCCAACTTCTCTTCACCAGGAGTCTTTCCCAAACAAAGGCAACATTGCCCCTTCCATGTATGTGTGAGCTTCTGACATCAACCCTCCTAAGTATCCATCATTATTCTCATAACTGGACTTCCGAGGTAGCGCAAGAGGTAAAGAACCTGCGTGCCAGTGCAGCAAACATAAGAGATACAGGATTGATCCCTGGGTCAGGAAGATCCCTGGAGGAGGGCATAGCAGTCCACCCCAGTATTCTTGCCTGGAGAATCCCATGGACACAGGAACCTGATGGGCTACAGTCCATAGGCTCTCAAAGAGTTGGACAGACTAAAGTGACTTACACCCCCTACCCCCCCTACACACACACACACTGAGTTGGTGAAACAATGCAAAAATGCAGAGCAAAGGGCAATACAAATCCAGGGTAGCATGTACCTCTCGGGTCCTTTAGTACCTCGCTCATTTGAGAAATAAAAAGCTCTCCTGAAAGCAGATCCTGGACCACCTGTGCTGCCTGTTATCACAACACTGAGGTGACATGTCTCTGGGATCACTTGTCACTACTGCCCTATCGTGGGCAGTCTAGCCTGTGAGAAGCAGCCTAAGCTACTCAGCAAAAAAACACTCAGTTCACTTCCTCAAGCATCCGACCTGTTTGGTCTACTGGTGCTTAAGAAAAGGACACTGAGGAAGTCTCACCACAGTGGACTCACACCCACGTGCTTCCTGTCATCCGGTGAGGGAGGCACGTGCAACTTTACTGACATCAGCTGATGAAAACTAACCGCTGTTTGGCCTGCTTCATAACATGCTCTTTCCTTAATGGCTCATTCTAACTATCAATACAGACAAAGCTGCACCCCTAGGACTGGTTTGTAGGCAGGTTTCCTGGCAATTTCACAAAAACAGTCTGATGAAACTGGCTCTCTGCTCCTCACAGCACAGGTCAGTCCCTGTTGTAAACCCAGCACTCTCCATGTGCCATCCACACTGGCCTCCTGTCCTCTCAATGCTGTTTCATACCGGGCGATGGAGGTTGACCAGAAATTCTCAAGAACTCTTCTCTGGAAGTGCAACCAGTGAATCCTGTGCACATAAACATCTGCCAACAAACCCTGTTCTGCCTTCTCCATGTCTCACTCCCAACCTTATGCATTAAGCCTTCTGTAAGCTAGCAGCAAAACTGCAATCCCACTCCACCCCCTCCTACAAATCAGAGCCAAGGTCTTCTAAATGAAACTGAACCCCCAAGTACCTTGCAATTCTATAAACATAGGAAACATTCTTTCAACATAGTATAGAGTCTATTCTGGTTACCATTACTAAGTAAGTATTTCATTAATCAGAACTCAGATTTTATGTTCCACAAAGATGGGGCCTTTGGGAGGTGAATAGGTTTTAAGAGTAGAGACTTCATGAATGAGGTTAATGCCTTTGTAAAAGAGACCCAGAGAGCTCCTGCTTCCCCTTCCACTACATGAGAGAGACTGCAGCAAAAAGATGGCCAAGTAGAAAGTGGGCCCTCACCAGACACCAAACATGCCAGAGCCTTGATCTTGGACTTCTCAGCCTCCAGAACTAAGAGATATACATGTCTGCTGTTCATAAGCCACCCAGCTCATGGCATCTCACTACAGCAGCCAGAACGGGCTGAGACAGATGATAAATGGATGGAAAAGTAAACCATGGCTGAGAGACAGGATTACACTACCTGATCTTCACCATGCAAGTCTTTTTAGTCAATTAGAGCTAGCCACAAAATCATTAGGAAATTCACACTCAGACAGTGTAGAAATTGCTGCATCTCATTCATAAGCACTAATATTTCTCAATAAAAGTAGAAGGTCATGATGTCTGCAATTGACTTTCAAGTAATTCAGCAAACATGTATATGTAGGCACACTCCCATATAAAGGAAAACAATAATGATGTGTTGTTATTAATGACTGAGTAGGTAAATTGGTAATGTGGGAGATTACTACATCACTCTTTCAATTTTCTGTATGTTGAAAATTTTAATACAAATTTTGTTCCCACTATTTTCAATCCCATGAATTACAACTAGCCCTCAGGCTCAATTTATTAGTTCTCATCTCCCTGCCCCCCTCTCCCACCACAGCCGACCCCAATTCTTTATTGCAAAGATATGATTTTAGGAAAAAACTAAATCAATGTTTTTGACCTATATAAGCAAAAAAGTTCTGCAAAAAGAAATAAACAATGTCAGTTCTATTTTTTTTAAACATATGTTTCATTTATCAGATTTTAAAGAGTATCTACAACAGGAAGTGATTTAGTCAAAGCAGTACATAAATTTGTGGTCAATGATGTACTGCATGTGTTTCTACAAAATACCTCTCATGAATAACTGAGGACTATAATATGATTTAAAGATGCACTTTTTCTTCAATAATAAAAAAATCCTTGACATATTATATAATATTTAATAATAGCCATATTAATCAGGCATTGCCAAAAGATATTTATAGTCAAATTCTTTCATTTAACATTGCCCTCCCTCCTTGCCTTTACCAACCCACAACTTCCCTAGTGAACATAAGTCTAAGTTGAGGATATACAGCTAAATCTGAATGTTGCATGATTAAAATATAAATGAAAAGGCACACAAGAATTGCATAAACAAAATTAAAGGAATATCTTAACTCTCCCCCGTGGGGGAGTGGATAAGAATCTGCATGCCAATGCAAGGGATGTGGGTTCGATGCCTAGGTTGGGAAGATGCTACACCCCGTGGGCCACTAAAGCCTGTGTGCCACAACTACTTTCTCTGAGGCAATCATCACCACCCCTCTCTAGGCTCACAGCTGTATCTGTAGCCCACCCTCACCATTCCCTTGAGTTCCCTACTGCATACACAGCTGTCTAACTCAGCACCTACATCGGGACATCTCGCAGCCACGTCAGAAACCAACACAGTGTCAGGAGCTCTAGTTTGTGCTTTATCAAGTCCTCCCAAGTGATTCTATTGCACACAAAGTTGAACAACCACCAGTCCAGGTGAGGGCATTAGTCTCCAAACAGAGACTATGGGCTTTAAATTACCTTAGATTTAACATTTCCCTGAAGGCTCAAAAACAAAAAGGTCTGTCTAGTAAAGAGTATTGCTTTTCCAGTAGTCATGTATAGATGTGAGAGTTGGACTATGAAGAAAGCTGGGTGCCTAAGAATTGATGCTTCTGAACTGTGGTGTTGGAGAAGACTCTTGAGAGTCCCTTGGACTGCAAGATCCAACCAGTCCATTGTAAAGGAGATCAGTCCTGGGTGTTCATTGGAAGGACTGATGTTGAAGCTGAAACTCCAATACTTTGGCCACCTGATGTGAAGAGCTGACTCATCTGAAAGACCCTGATGCTGAGAAAGATTGAAGGCAGGCGGGAAAGGGGACGACAGAGGATGAGATGGTTGGATGGCATCACCGACGCAATGGACATGAGTTTGGGTAAACTCCAGGAGTTGGTGATGGACAGGGAGGCCTGGTGTGCTGCGGTTCGTGGGGTCGCAAAGAGTTGGACAGTGACTGAACTGAACAGATGGCTCAGCTGGTGAAGAATCTGCCTGCAATGCAGGAGACCCCGTTTCGATTCCTGGGTGGGGAAGATCCGCTGGAGAAGGGTTAGGCTACCCACTCCAGTATTCTTGGGCTTCCCTTGTGGCCCAGCTGGTAAAGAATCTGCCTGCAATGTAGGAGACCTGGCTTTGATCTCTAGGTTGGGAAGATCCCCTGGAGAAGGGAAAGGCTACCCACTCCAGTATTCTGGCCTATAGAATTCCATGGACTGTATAGTCCATGCGATCGTGAAAAGTCACAACTGAGCGACTTTCATTTCACTTCCCTACTTTCCGCTTATCCCAACCCCTCATTCCAGCAGCCGGAGCATCTGCTTACTGTACGTGTGTGTTAAGTCACTTCAGTCATGTCTGACTCTTTGAGACCCAATGGATCAAAGCCTGCCAGGTGCCTCCATCCAAGGGATTCTTCAGGCAAGAATGCTGGAATGGGTTGCTATGCCCTTCTCCAAGGGACCCAAGAATCAAATCTGCATCTCTTTCATCTCCTGCACTGGCAGATGAGTCATTTACCACTAGCGCCACCTGGGAAGCCCCTCTGCTCACAGTCAGTCACTCAGTCAGTTCAATCGCTCAGTAATGTCTGACTCTTTGCGACCCCAAGGACTGCAACACACCAGGCCTCCCTGTCCATAATCAACCCTCGGAGCTTACTCAGACTCATGTCCATCAAGTCAGTGATGCCACCCAACTATCTCATTCTCTGTCATCCCCTTCTCCTCCTGGCGTCAATCTTTCCCAGCATCAGGGTCTTTTCCAGTGAGTCAGTTCTTCCCATCAAGTGGCCCAAGTATTGATGCTTCAGCATCAGTCCTTCCAATGAACATTCAGTACTGATTTCCTTTAGAATGGACTGGCTGGATCTCCTTGCAGTTCAAGGGACTCTCAAGAGTCTTCTCCAACATCACAGTTCAAAAGCATCAATTCTTCGGCACTCAACTTTCTTTATAGTCCAACTCTCACATCCATACATGACCACTACTCACAGTAAAGGCCAAAGTCCTTACAATAACCCTCTAGAATTTGTCCCACCAATACCTGTTTGGCCTCACTCTGGTCTCCTTGCTGCTCCTCAAAAACAGGCAACACATTTCAGAGCACAGCTTTTGCACCTACAGGTCCGGCTGCCTATAATATTCTTTCCTCAAGGCTCAATGACTTGCTCTAAGCCTTCACACTATCACCATACAAAACTCACATACATAGTACATAGGTGTGCAAACGCCACTCCCTGCTGTATATTTCTTTACCCATAGTACAGTCATTCCTTTAGTTCCAGGACCCCCACAAACACCAATATCCAGACATTCGAGTCTTTTATGTAAAATGGTATAGTGGAGTCAGTCCTCCATACCATGCAGGATGGAACCTGGAGCAGGGGGACTTGTACTTATGCTATCAATTTGCTTGCTATGTTTATTCAATTTCTCCCCATCACAACATAAACTCTTTAAAGACAGGACCTTTGACAACAAAGGACTGGGTTCACTAATGAATCCCAATCCTAAGACAGTGTGGGCAATTAATAAATATCTGCTAAACAAATTTAGATTAGCTACTCAGGAAAGACGCAATAATGATTGAGACAATACTTGTACCAAGCCTTGATATTAGACCATTTACCTTTTTAACAGTTTTAATTAACATGATACAATAAATCTACATCAGTTATCCATGGCACACACTTTTAAAAGAATGTCAACTAATCTTTAAAAAATGTAGATCATCACTAGGAAACTAGTTTCCAAGATGTCAGAAAGAGGTATTATGTCCTAAAAATAAAAACCCCAAACCCTAAAGAAAAACTCAAAAGAATCTAAAAAAGTAAAAGAGTATGTATATGTATAACTGATTCACTTTGCTGTGCACCTGAAATTAACACAACCATGAAAATCAACTATACTCAAATAAAAATTTTTAAAGGCAAGCACACACACCACACACTCTGCTACTTTCTTATGAGGGACAAAAGCAAATACAAATGATGGAAAACAAGAAAGCTCCCAAACAAAAACCAAACATTTGGAGGAACAATTTGGTAAGCCTAAAGAAAAAAGGTTCCATTCTAGATGGAGTTTGTAAGAAGGAGTGTGTCCACCCACAGCAATTTTACTTTGTGGGAAAAAAAAAAAGAAAACTAATCCTCTTAAGAAATCCACTCTTCAACCCAAGAGAACTGCCAAGACGGCTTGCCTTGCAGGTTTTACTCCATCTCTGGGGCACACATGCTAGCTAGTTAACCCAGCCAGCCCCTACTATTCTACTCCAAGCACCCTACCCAGCACTACTAAGCCCATCTCTTATTCTGCATGGCTTGGCTACAGGAACTTTAAGGCCAGACTTTTACAGCTTTGGCCCTAGTCTGAATAATTCCTTGACCTACCACTTGCTTTTCATACCACATCTCATTCTGGGAAGTGTTAAAGGAAGAAGTCTGCTACAGTGTTTTCAGGTAATTTTTGAAAGATTTGAAAATGATGTCATTTATACAAACCAGAAGTCATTTATCCGGCTAGTTCGGTCTTAAGTTGGGTTCCCAGAAGCAGCCCAGGACGCTTCTAAAGTACTTCCTGGCAACCAGCAGGATTCTGCAAAGAGAGTGCCCACTCTCTGCTAACAAGCCCCAAGCCTATCCTGCTGCTCCCTGGGGAAACCCTTCGATATCCAGTCCTAGCCCACACACTTCAGTGGCTACACGATCAGCTCTCCCGCTCCCATGCCATGCTGGGTCCTGGGAAATCTGAGATTTTGCTTCCCCAGGAAAGAGGCCTCAGATGCCCCTTTGGATCCAGAACTGTATATTGACTTCACGTGATCTTTTTCCCTGCCTTTATCCCTGTCTCCCCCTCATCCCAGGTAGGAACAGGGAGGAAAGCAAAGACAGAGCCCCTTCCTGGGGACCCACCAGCATGTAAGCTCTATCTATACTCCCTCCACTCTCCAATTAGCCCACAGAGTATGTATCAAGGTAAGGAATAATTTTTCACATCTATTGAAACCTCTTTTCTACGCTTGGACTAGGACTTCAGGAACTCATTGGTCAAAGAGTCGTTTTTTCTGTTCTGTTATCCATTCTCCAGAGGCAGAGCAATTAGGAAACAGGTAAGGAAAATATACATGGGTTAATCTATCAAAACACTACATCACTGCCACAGGCTGAACTGTGTACCCCTGGATTTCCTACGTTGACGTCAAAACCCCAGTACCACAATGCTGTCCACACTTCTGATGTGCATGAACCACCAGAGCAATCCTGGTGCCAAAAGTAACTTATGTTTCTGAACACAAGAGACACCACAGCACCCTGGAGTGCCCATTACCCTTCCCTTGGAAAGGGCAAACCTCGCTAATCCTGCATCACTGAGCACCTACATGCAGGGCCTGATACTGTGCTGTGTGTGACAGAGTATCCGTCAGGCACGATGACTTTTATTACAAGGAACAGAAAACTAAACAGGATCATGCCACCTCTTACGACTCTAACAGTCCAGAGGGAGTCCTGCTTCAGGGAGGTCATGCCAGCTCCCCTCCACTCACCCGACGGGCCTACCCAACTCTCCTCCGCGCATCAGCTCTGGCCCAAGCCCGCAGCATGGCGGCTTCTGTACCAGAAGTCCAACCATCTTTCTGATGACAGGGAGGAAACTCCTCTCCCCAAAGCCCCAAGCAAATCTCAACTGGATTCAACTGGGTCAGATACCCATTACTGGACCAGTGACCATGGAATGTGTGTGGATGGGTCTCTCAAGGAAAGGCTTGGACACGAGGTGCAGCTAGCATCCTCGGAAGCAAACGGACAATGTGGAACAAGACAGGAAGCCTCGAATGAAAACAGAAGACAAAACAAAAATCTGAGAATTAAGCACCACTGTGTAAAGATCATTTTATAGGTGTGTACGTGTACACATATGTGTGTATACACGATTATATGTACACATGCACACATGAGGGCACTGCTGCTGCTGCTAAGTCGCTTCAGTCGTGTCCGACTCTGTGTGACCCCATAGACGGCAGCCCACCAGGCTCCCCAGTCCCTGGGATTCTCCAGGCAAGAACACTGGAGTGGGTTGCCATTTCCTTCTCCAATGCATGACAGTGAAAAGTGAAAGTGAAGTCGCTCAGCCGTGTCTGACTCTTCGCGATCCCATGGACTGTAGCCTACTAGACTCCTCCATCCATGGGATTTTCCAGGCAAGAGTACCGGAGTGGGTTGCCAGTGCCATATATATATGTAAATGCATATATTACATGGGTAAATGTAAATGCATTGCTATATATGTATATATAAATGAGTAGAGGGGAGCTGGAAGGCCTCAATATAACCTAATTCAAAGACATTTGATCTCAGTGAAAGAAAAAAGACGAAGAATTCTAGATGCTATGTGCTTAAATAACACATCTGAGATCAAAGCAATAAAGCCCTGTGAGAATCAGTTGTAGGAGAAGACACCAAGTGAAACAGTCAAGGAAAAGCCACAAAGAAGTAGAGAAAAGGAAGAAATGAGAACTAAGAAAATGAGGAAAGTCTGTTATCCAACAGACACAGAGATGCTCACTGTGTGACCGGCTCCCTGCTGTATCTGAAATGTTGTCTGAAACGTATGAGTAACATGGGAACTGGAAACATGATTCTAGAGTAGCATTCAGCATACAAGCAAATTAAAGATCCACCATGCAAAATTCACCAAGGCAAAAAATAAGTGATACTTGTCACACATCTGGTCAGAAGCAAAACGAGGCCTAACTGTTAAGCAAAACAAAAGGATCACATTCAAAGACGGCTGAATAAAATATTAAGTTTATACAAAAGTACTTCCCCTTGGATGAGGTTTAATTCTACTGAACTAACTTAGAAGGTACACACATTTCGTGACAGAATTTCAAAACAGCACTGAGGCTTTAAAAGCCACAGGTCATCAAACTATGCTGCACAGCCTGTTTCGTAAGCAAAGTTACATCCACGCTGATTCGTGCATGTTCTGTCTACGGCTGCTTTCTCCAGACAGTGGCATAGCTGGGTCACAGTGACAGAGACCACGTGGTCCACAAAGCCTAAACTATTTACTATCTGGCCCTTACCAAAAGCTTGCCCTCCTCTGCTTTAATGTATTGCTTTTTAAAATTCAACTCTGAAAAAAGAAAATAAATTCTGAGATGTTTCATAATTGGGAAAACAATTTTATTTTGAAAAGTTGATAGCTCAGTAACAGACTTACATTGGAGATGTATTAAACAAAATACCAATAAGAGATGATAATAAAAGAATACTCACAATCTTTCGAGGAGACTTAACCCAGAAAATGAGCCATTCTTCAGCTCGGATATTTTATTGTTACTCAAAATCCTAAAAAATGACAAAAAAAAAAAAAAGGTAAGTTGCCTAATATATGTACATCATCAATATCAAAGTAATTTAGCTTGTTATATTTAAACTATAGGAACTCTAAGAAGTCACTTATTACCCGAAGAATTTTTGAGATGTTTGAAAAAATGGGAGCTTCCCTCTCTTTGAGAAACAACCCAAAATAGCTAATTTGCACATCTTGTCACATCTTAAATTCTTGTCACCCTAAACCAAGATATTTGAAATAAAAAGTCAACATAAAATAGCTCTAAGTTCAGTGTAAGAATAAAGAATGTCTATACATTCACAAAAATTAGTTTATATAAACTGAATATCTACTTAAAAACTGAAAACTTAATACAAAAAGAGCTCTACCAAGTACTGACTTGAAAAGAAATACAGGGCTTCCCTGGTGGCTCACTGGTAAAGAATCGGCCTACCAACGCAGGGGACACTCACTGGCTTGTTCCCTAATCCAGGAGGAGCCCACGTGCCACAGAGCAACTAAGCCTGTGAGCCACAACTACTGAGCCTACACGTGCTCTACAGCCCGTGCCGCACAACAAGAGAAGCTGCCGCAATGCGCAGCCCACACACCGCATCCAGAGCAGCCCCTGCTCACTGCAACTAGAGCGCCCACACAGAAACAAAGAGCCGGCACAGCCGATAACAGATAAATAAATGAAAAACGATTCCAAAAAGAGAAATACAGTATCTTCCAGATGCCATTTCAATAATACTGAATATTATTTGCAACTTAACTTGTATACAAATCTGTATGTGTGAAAATATTATACTTTTTGCACACATTCACAGGCAGACACAGGTAGCTGTATTGCAATACTACAACTCATGGGTTAGGGTGATGTTCTTTAAAAAACTGGAAACAAAGAATGATTTAAAAGAAGTCCTGGTCAAGCCATCACCATGGCAGAACTTGCCCCAAGAGCAGACAACGCGCACATGGTCTTGCTTCCTCTCCAGGCCTTGTAACTATGCTCCTTTTGCATCTTGGATGCCAATAAGGAATTTCCACACAGAAAGTGAAAATGTTAAAGCTACCTTGCTTGGGAGAGATGGTGACTGCAGCCATGAAACTAAAAGACACTTACTCCTTGGAAGAAAAGTTATGACCAACCTAGATAGCATATTCAAAAGCAGAGACATTACTTTGCCAACAAAGGTCCGTCTAGTCAAGGCTATGGTTTTTCCAGTGGTCATGTATGGATGTGAGAGTTGGACTGTGAAGAAGACAGAGCACCGAGGAATTGATGCTTTTGAACTGTGGTGTTGGAGAAGACTCTTGAGAGTCCCTTGGACTGCAAGGAGATCCAACCAGTCCATTCTGAAGGAGATCAGCCCTGGGATTTCTTTGGAAGGACTGATGCTGAAGCTGAAACTCCAGTACTTTGGCCACCTCATGCAAACAGTTGACTCATTGGAAAAGACTCTGATGCTGGTAGGGATTAGGGGCAGGAGGAGAAGGGGACGACCAAGGATGAGATGGCTGGATGGCATCACGGACTCAATGGACATGAGTCTGAGTGAACTCCGGGAGTTGGTGATGGACAGGGAGGCCTGGCGTGCTGCGCTGCATGGCGTCGCAAAGAGTCGGACACGACTGAGTGACTGAACTGAACTGAACTTGGGAGAGTGGAAATAATGAGATAAAATAAATGAAAAAACCAGCCTTAGAAGAGTTAAATTAATGGCTCAAGACCATACTGGGAAATGGCAGAGCTGGAATAGGAACCCTGGTACACTTCACTCCAAACCCCCTGTTCTTCAATATATACCAATGCTGGTCAAGAGACACCCTTACTGGCATTTTAGGCTGAAAACTCTCCATCCCACAAGGTGCTGTACAACTTCAGGGGCAGACTCTTCACACTGGGTACAGGCTGAGGGCTGCCCCCAATCCACAATGGGCAACACTGTACATACAAATGTTAACAGAACACCCCTGGGTCATAAGGTTTCAGGCACTCATCTTAATTTTGTTTACTCTCATCTTTCTTTAAAACAAAAGAGTCCATTATGTGTATGAAAGCAAGCAAAAAGAAACAGCCATTTGACTGATTTTCTTTAGTTTGCAGTTAAAAAAAAAAAAAAGCTAATGCAAATTAGCATTTCACAGCATTTCTGTGATAAAGTCAAGCTTACGTGTGCTTGAAGCCCAGCTCTATCATGTTCAATTACACTGGTCATGAGCAAGTCACTCCATTTCTCTGTAATACAATTCCTCATTTATAAATGGGAAGAACAGTAACTATTGATACCTCACATAATTCTAGAAAGAAAGCAGAAAACACCTATCACACTCAATGACTATAATGTTTCAAATTCTATTTCCTTGGTTCTAAGACATACATCTTCCCTCATTTTAATGTTTCTGAAGTCAAAATGTATCTGGCAATCAAAGCATACCACTATGTAGCATTTTCCCTCTCCTCCAACCTGTTACTAAAGCAAGGATAAGGCCTGAACCACTGGAACCAAGAAAAACATGGTGATCAAGAACGTGCCAATTAAAACATCATTTTTTCTAATCAAAGCTGCCAAAGGACTTTAAGTAAAGTAGCAGGCATGGGCAAAAGCAAACTTGGACTTGGACAAGGCCACAAAGGCCACTGTAACAGCATTTCTCCGGCAGTCCACACCCAAGAGCTACCAACCTTGCCTTCCTAAACAGGCAGGGGTCCTAAGCCTAAGAAGCCACCAAATCTAACAAGAAATATATTCAATGATCTAATTTAAGCATGATTTATACCAAAGACTTCAGCTTTTGTAAGAGGGGGAGTTAAACAAATGATGGTATACCAAACAACAAAATTGTGCTCATCCATTAAAAAATGATCCTTTTAAAGGAAATTTGATAAAAAGGAGAATGCTTATAATCAGTTCAAAAGTAAAGAACAAAACTGACACCATTGACTGGAATGAATATAATGCAGAGACAAAAAGATCTGGAAGAAATATATCACAATGATCACTATCTTGGTGATGAGGCTCCTACTTCTCTCTTAGTCTTTATAATCTTGCAGTATTTTGAAATATCTAGAATGACTCTTCTCTTTGAAATAGACTTCGATGATAAACGTAAGAATCTTAATTACCAAGTATAGCTTGAAATTGAGCTAATTTTGAGTGTATCTTAGAAATAAACACTGAAGTAAGGAATACTTTATTTCTGAGATTAAAAGCTCACATTTCATTATTTACACTCAAAAAAGATTTATGTAGTGACTGCAACTTAAAAGGCAGTTAAAAGTAGTGCAAAGAATAATGTGGTTGCTATCTCAAGCTTTCGAGACCTCACCAGTAATAAGTGACTCAGTCTCTGACAAGTCACTTCACTTTTCTACATAGACTTCTGTTTCATCATTTTTAAGACAGAAGAGATTAGGCAAAAATGATCTCCATTCTTAAAAGAAGCACCTTCCAACTTCTTTTAATTTTTTATAATTATTCATGTTGTAATGAGCAAAGCTGAAGAAACTGATGGTGACTGAGAATTTACAAGCAATGAACCAAAAGTAAGGAAATAAAGGAAAACTACACAAAGCTACCAAGCTCACTGCCAACCACTATGCTGTTTCAGAATGAAGAATGAAACCTACACACAGAAGTAGCTTGGGAAAAACTGCCAGGATGGGGACTGAATTACACTCAGTGAGATTTGGTATTGCTTTAGCAAAAGGCCTGTCATTCGCTCAGTCATAAAGGCTTTAGTACAATAAATGACAGACTTTATTGACGAGAGTAAAAGGAAGATATTTTATCACACTTAAAGAGTTATAACTGTATCCTTAAAAATATAGTTTACAACCTCATGTTAATATATTCAATCTACATATTACTTGATGTGTTTAAGGATTTTTGCAAGAAAACAGCATCGGTATGAATAAATCTACTCTGCAGACAGTTTTTATACTCAATTTTGAGATAGAGGGACTGTGGAATTAGGAAGTGCATAATATCATGTATCATTATAAACCTAAAACCTATTCATAATCAATATTTTTGCTGACACCTTTGAAATTTCAAACTTTCTAGGAGGTAACTAAATGAAAACTGTAAAACTTGACCAGAGTTACAAAGCTTATATGTACTCATTTCTGTTCTATGCTGATGATGTTACCACCGCATGATCTACAGGCAACACTCAAGAATGCTTTTATGGGTTCATGCCTCTGGAATTCACACACAAGAAGAGTTTGATGTCCACTGCTACCCCCCAGAAACAAGTTAGTTCGGTGTGTAATCTATGCCTGAAACATGAAAAAAAAAAAAAGGAATACGACAAAATGCTGACATGTTTTTTTTAAATCAAAAGGTTATGGAGCAGAAAGAAATAAAAATTCAGCATTACAATTTCTCAGTTGCATGCTATTTCAACTCCCAGAATGGAATGCTGTTCATAGCATCACATTCTGTATGGCAGAAGACACAGAATCATTTTCCTTTTGAGAGGAACTGAAAATATATTTCAAGAGCATTCAGAGCAAACGTTAGGAATATAACTCTTAAAATCAATATAATTTCCTGAAAGAAAAGAAGACAGTCAAAAAAGATAAATAAGAAAAAGATAAATAGGGTCATTAGAGTGGGTTGAATGGTGTTCCTCAAAAACGTGTGAAAGTGAAAGTGTTAGGCATCCAGTCGTGTCTGTCTCTTTGTCAGTCTGTAGCCGACCAGGCTTCTCTGTCTGGGGAATTGTGGAGGTAAGAATACTGGAGTAGGTTGCCCATTCCCTTCTCCAGGGGATCTTCCCAACCCAGGGATCAAATTTGGGTCTCCTGCATTGCAGGCAGACTCTTTACATACTGAGCCAGCAGGGAAGACTCCAAAAGGTATATCGAGAACTTGTGAATGCTACCTTAATTAGAAAAAAGCTATCTGCAGTGAAGTTAAGGGTTTCAAGATAAAACCCATCCTGGATTAGGCTGGGCTCTAAACACAGTGACGAGTGTCCCAGAAGAGAAAGAAAAGAGGACTCAGAGGCACATGTGAAAACAAGGGCAACCTCAAAAAGAGGAAAAAGAGAAAATGAAAGATAGGCAGATATACCTAATATACAGGCATAATAACCAAAGATTTTCCAGATCTAGGGAAAAGTGCAAACAAAACTATGTTCTTAAATGTAGTATATTTTTAAAGCTTATTTTTTTACTTTTAAAAATCCATAGCAATGTTAAAAGATACATAATATTTACAACCACTATCAAAGACAAAGGACTGATTTCCCAAATATATAAAGAGCTCTTTAAAAAAAAATCCCCAATAGAAAATCTAGCAAAGGCCAACAGATAGTTCATTGAAAGTAAACACTAGTGGATCACAACCACATGAAGGGATACACAGCCTTAATTACAAAAGAAATGCAACTTACTAAAACAGGATGCCATAAATCACTTATCAGAATGGGGGAAAATGTGGTAACACATTTGGACTCAGACGGGAATAGCCACTCACATTTAGCTATAAATTAGTACAATCACTACAGAGGGCAAAAGTACAAATGCATATATAATATGTGATCCATTAATTCCCCTTCTAGAAATTTACCCAACAGACATACTTTGTTGCTGTTGTTTAGTCAGTAAGTCATGACTGACACTTTTGAGACTGTAGCCCACCCGCCAGGCACCTCTGCCCATGGGATTTCCCAAGCAAGAATACTAGAGTGGATTGCCATTTCCTTCTCCAAAAGACATACCTGCACATGTACAAAATGTAGTACATGTTAAATATTATATACTCATATATTTAGATAACAGAATTATGCATTGCTCTATTGTTTATAAAAGCTAATTACTGAATATTTACGTTGGCCCCAGGAATATGGAATTGGTTTAAGTCATCCATTAAATGGATACCATGCAGAACGGGGCATGGGGGCGTGGAGGTGGTGGCGAGGAAGCTTTCAGCTATTCATACAGATCAGACACACTGAAGACTGAGGACATATATTTACATATTAAATGGTTCCATCCCTTGACATTTTTGATTTGCTGAAATAATAATACAAATTGATTTTCTACTAGATTTACCATGTAGAATAGCACCTGTTACTACATCTTTATCAAGTGCAAGAAAAATAGACAATACGGCTAGGCTATGCTTCTGAGCTGCTAACTTACACAGTGGGCACACTGCCTAAACCTTTAGGCCCCCTGCGATAAGCTGAAACCAGAAACGTTAACTCCTCGAAAGTGAATGTTTAGTACTTTGCTTCATTTATCCCATTAATGAAAACTGGTTATTTCCCATGTTCTCTTGGGGGCAGCCAAATACAACCCGCCACCTGTTTTCCTGACAACCCATGGGCTCTAAGAATGGTTTTTTATGTTTTTTAGTGGCTGAAAGAAAACCAAAAGAATGATACTTTATGATACATGAAAAAATCTGTGAAATCCAAATTTCAGTGTTCTTAAAGTTTTATTGCGACACGACGCCGCCCATTTGTTCACATATTGTCTGTGGCGGCTTTGATGCTATGACAGCAGACTTGAGGAGTGCTGAAGGAGACTGGCCAGGAAAGTCTAAAATATTTACTGTCTGGCGCGTTACAGAAAAAGTTTGCCAATTCTTGTCTTAGTGTACTCTGTCTCAGCTTATTCTCTGTTTTCAGGCAAATGAAAATCAAATGCTAATTTCTAAATTAATTCTTCCTACCAAGTAAGAATGAGAGTATCTACTGCATTTCAAAACTCTCCATTGATTTGAATAATCTTTATTTTAAAATCACATTTAATTCTGCAAGGCATCAGCAATCACACACATTTTGCCCCCACATGCTATCTGTTCATCAGTGCATCCTTCTGTTAACTGGATGCATTCATTCATTCCTGCAGAAAGACTTCTGGGTGGTATGCTCTGTCTCTGTGGGTCAAAAAATGTTTTGTCCTTGCTCCGTCACATCATCTTGTTTTAGCAGCACTTCTCATTATCTGAAATTACTCTGCTCAGATATTGGTCTATGTACATGTCTCCCATGACAAGGTAAAATCCATAAAGCATAGGGGATCTTTTTCAACTTGACTATCACCACATCCCCACAAAAAAAGGTCATAATGGTGAACACCGGAGAGAGTCTATCTTGCAGCCATTCTTTTCTATTTGGATACACACTCATTCACTCCTCACAGAACACTATGAAACAGGCACTACTGTTTTTTCAAAGACAGTAACAACAGAAAATTTGCAAGCTGGGCAACTTGCGCAGATTATATTCAGACCAAGTAGCAGAGTGAAGAGTCAAACAGTGCCTGATACATGAGAGACTCACGGGGCTAAGGGAGGTGCAGTACTAAGATCTCCCTTCTGGACAGAGCCTGCGCAGAAGAGCAGGCAACTGACCACTTCCAGCTGTGACTGTCCAGAAGATCTGCCTCAGTTCCAAGAGGAGGCCACCCACTTTGCAGGCAATGCCAGTCCAGGACTGAGCTCCACAGTGATAAGCAGGTTCTCCATCCCTGGTCAGTACAGACTGCCCAGTAGTCCTGCTCTGCACCAGTGCTTCCTGCCGGGCGGCTAAAACCCTCTCATAGCTGCAGGTAGTCTGCACCA
This sequence comes from Capra hircus, assembly GCF_001704415.2. NCBI lineage: Eukaryota > Metazoa > Chordata > Mammalia > Artiodactyla > Bovidae > Capra > Capra hircus. The sequence goes on from NC_030813.1 coordinate 42,508,850, forward strand.
CCCAATCTTCCTTCCTTCTCTCTCCTTTCACAGGAGCTAGACTTGCATCCCAATCCAGAGGCTTTCCATAACTTCTGCTTCATCTCCTTCTTCCCCTACCCCCCGAGTTAGTTTCCAGAGTTACTCTTCTAACCCCGCTCCGGCATGTGCTTCCCACAAGATCCAACTGATAAGACACCTACAATATCTGCTCGGTAAATAAGTGAAATAAAATTATGGCTGGGTTTAAGGTTCTGTGTTCAAAGATCCCTCTATAAGGGATTAATGATACAACATCTACAATATCCAAGCACCCAGTCATACAGATGAGACAAAAATTTCAGTCCCATGCTCATTTCTTCTTCTCTGAGACCTACCGAAAAAAGTTTGGAGGGGGCAGGGGCAGGAATAAAAAAAAATATCTACCAGAAAATGCCTAGATTTCTTTTATGTGCATGTGTTCAGTTGTGTCTGACTCTTTGCAACCCAACACAGACTCCTCTGCTCATGGGATTTCCCAAGCAAAAACACTGGAGTGGGTTACGATGCCCTCCTCCAGGGGAATTTGCCAACATAGGGATGGAAACCGCATCTCCTGCGTGTCAGGCGGATTCTTCACCACTGAGCCACCTGGGAAGCCCCTTCCTCTTTTAATACTGCAGTAAAAGTTGTCTTAATATACTTTCCCCCACATTTTAACCCTTCTAAAATTAGGACCATCTTAAAATGGAAATTTAAAAAAAATGTCCAGCTGCTAGAAAAAGGAATCAGTTATCAGTAGCTGTTCCTACTGGCAAATACACAAACTGTGGGTGAATGTGAAGTCTGGATCCTTAATGATGGCTTAATGTTGATACATTAAGGTTTCACCATGATACAGCACTGAAATAAAAAGTCATGTAATGGGAGACTGCATATTATATGACAGTCAGCATAATTAAAGGCAGCAGAAATGTTAAATCTCCCAGAATTTAACATTTAGGAGAGGCTGGTGGGATTCATTCATGTGTCATGGAGAACTATTATTCAAGCAGCTCACATCTCTCATAAGCTGCCAGCTAATTTATAAGCGAAGCAGTTAAACTTAAATGAAACATGATTCAGTGGAGTTGGAGGAAGTTTGTTAAATCAACCAAATAAAAAGTACAAATAAAACCCTAATATTCCTTACAAACAGACAAATTATACTGCCAAGTCTAAAGATGCAAAAGAAAAAGTCAAGATCACTTATAAAAAGCTCAGTAGTTTACAATACATGCACCATGCTGTCCAATATCTTAAAATACATTTATCATTTATACATAGAAAAGAAAAGGGGACTGATTAAGGAGTAAAATGTTATTAATAGTCAAAACTGGCAAATCTGGGTATAAAATGAGGGTTCTGCCCATTATTCATACTCTTTCAACTTTCATGTTTGAAATTATTTTCAAAGAACAGTATAAAAAGTTTTGTATTAAAATGACACTTTGCATGACAACAACGGTGAAGTGCTTCAGAAGATTTCTAAACGAGATGGCTGGGTGTCCACTTCAGTACTGAAGAAGTGGTATTTCACGGTGTGGGGAAAAAACACTGACATTTTTAAAGAAATTACCTCCCTTAGAAAAAAAGCTGTTTGGAAACAGGCATCTGACTGTTGATGGCATCTTAGCAGCAAATATTGGCTGCTTTTTTCTTCTCCATCTGTTCCTCAAGTTGGTTGGATACAGGCGCTCGTAGACCCATCCCTCACATCTCTTAATTCTTCTTCATAATTCTTAAACCTTCTGCTTTGAATTTTAGAAGAAATCCTTGGCTCAGTTTTCCTGACCACTAATTTTCTCAATCTGATGCGGTTCCTATTTTAATCTCGAGCCCATGTGCTGCCCCCAGCCGCCACAGTCTAACATTACAACCTCAGGGTTAATGTCTCCAATTGCCTCCTTTTCTCTATAACTCCTTTCCTGCAACAGCTGTTGCTTTCTGGATTTGTCCTTCTCTTGGATCTGAGACTAGGGATTACAAGTTTCCTGTATTAACTTCTTGATCATCCTGCTGATCTCCTCTCACATGCCTGATGACTCATGGTTGCTTGCTCATCTTTACAAATGGAGGTCTGGATCAATGCAGATTCCCCGCTGCAGGCGGTTTCTTGAGCACATATGAAAATAATGGGGAATAAGCAGGAAAGGGAGTTGAGCAAAAAGCATTCATCTCAAGGCACAAAGTCTAATAATCCTTGGAGAGTAGGGACACAAACCTGGGGTCCCCAATGACGAAAACTTCAACTTCTGGCTACAGTAAGCTACTGGTATTCTGCCTGGACAAATCTCCCAGCTTATTAAGAACTCCGCTAAAGGGCTTTGCTGCAGAAGTGAACCCTACCACCAAGCCCGCTGAGTCGAATACAACGAGAGCTGGTTCCGAGCTATTCATTCCTGGCCATCACTCTCCTCACCACTTCTGCTGCCACTCCCTGGAGTTTCAATTCTTGGGAATCTTCCAGGATCCTGTGAAGAAAACTTCATTTGCGCAGTTACTCCCTCTTCTGTCTCTATTGGGTCGTAAGTTCCCGTGCCGTGCAGTTTCACCATCAATCTGATCCCATCTGTTTTATTTATTCCACTGCATCCTCAGTGCGCCTGGAGCACTGCAGCACCTTTCTCAGTTTTCAGCCCCCTTAGTTACGGGTCTGTTCTTATTTTCATGTTTCTTCTGTCATTTTCAACAGAATTTTGGAAGCAAAGAAGAAAAAGTAAACAAGTGTGGTTCAATGTATATCCACTGAGGGGGTTGTAAAAGAGTCATTTCCTAAGAGTGGAGGGCTCCCTCCCTCTGCTGCGTCCTCTCTGGACGCTACACGACTGGGGTCAGGCTTCCTGTCTGGCCCATCCCAGCCCTGCACACAGGGAGGCTAGCCTTTCCCTCTGCGTTGCCAAAACCCAAAGAAAAATCTCAACCACCTTTCACTTGGAAGAAAGATGACGTTTAATCACAAGGGTACCTGCTTAAAACCATGCCTCATACGTCCACCAAAGGTAAAGCTCCAGGTGCCCTGTAAAACAATCAGGTGTCGCGGAGGAAACCCATTCGTGAGTGCCACAGGCATGTGGTTCAGCATCCAACCGCCAAAGGCTAAACAAGGGTGCGGAGTCATATGGGGGAGGGGGTGAGAGGGAAGCTGCAGTTCTGTTCCCTCACCTGGCCACTATCAAAGCACAAGGCTCAACTGAGCCACTCTAAAAGCTCCTACTGGCTTTATTCAGGCTCCTCTGGTGGCTCAGACGGTAACGAATCTGCCTGCAGTGCAGGTGCTGTGCTTAGTCACTCAGTCCTGTAAAACTCTTTGCGACCCCATGGACTGTAGCCTGCCAATCTTCTCTGCCCATGGGGATTCTCCAGGCAAAATTACTGGAGTGGGTTGCCATGCCCTCTTCCAAGGGATCCTCCCAACCCAGGAACCAAACTGGGGTCTCCTGCATTACAGGTGGATTCCTTACCAGTTGAGCTACAGGCAAGCGCCTGCAGTGCAAGAGACCAAGATCTGATTCCCTGACCAGGGATCAAACTTGCGCCCTCTGCAATGGAAGCATGAATTCTTAACCACTGGACTGGCAGGGAAGTCCCTGAATAATTTTTAAAAATTAGACAGCAAGTCAAACATATCACCAACTAACATATTATTATAGGGTCACAATATAATTTATCACCAGACACATTAATAATTACAGCAAGACAACAGGTGTTAACCTGGGCATATGGTCATCCTTAATACTCAAATGGTTCATTAAATAACCTTTCAAGTTTCCAGGCATTTCTATCAAAGATTGACATTTTAAGGCCTGCTTTTTCTTATAATTATTTCAGAATTTTTATTCAGTAGTTTTATAAATAAAAGAGCAGATCTGGTGGTTCACATGGTAAAGAATCTGCCTGCAAAGCAGGAGACCTGAGTTTGACCACTGGGTCAGCAAGATGCCCTGGGGAAGGGAATTCTACCCACTCCAGTATTTTTGCCTAGAGAATTCCATGGATGGAGGAGGCTGGCGGGTTACAGTCCCTGGGGCTGCCACGAGCAGACTGAGCAACTTAACACTTCCATTTTTTTCCACTTTATTCAGTAGTTTTATAAATAGGAAGGAAATCTATTTTTCTGTTTTTGCATTAAGCATTAAGTTCGCATGTAATCAAATGCTGCTGCTACTGCTGCTAAGTTGCTTCAGTCGTGTCTGACTCTGTGCCATCCCATAGACAGCACCCCACCAGGCTCCCTCGTTCCTGGGATTTCCAGGCAAGAACACTGGAGTGGGTTGCCATTTTCTTCTCCAATGCATGAAGGTGAAAAGTGAAAGTGAATTCACTCAGTCATGTCCGACTCTTAGCAACCGGATGGAATGCAGCCCACCAGGCTCCTCCATCCATGGGATTTTCCAGGCAAGAATATTGGAGTGGGTTGCCATTGCCTTCTCCAGTAATCAAATAGCATTTGGTTAATTTTAAAAAACTAAAGGGTTGGTTTTTTTTTTAATGCCATACTACTTATGAGCTACGAACGGAGGTTCGTGACATTGTACAGGAGACAGGGATCAAGACCACCCCCAAGAAAAAGAAATGCAAAAAAGCAAAATGGCTCTCTGAGGAGGCCTTACTAATAGCTGTGAAAAGAAGAGAAGCAAAAAGCAAAGGAGAAAAGGAAAGATATACCCATTTGAATGCAGAGTTCCAAAGAATAGCAAGGAGAGATAAGAAAGTCTTCCTCAGTGACCAGTGCAAAGAAGCAGAGGAAAACAATAGAATGGGAAAGACTAGAGATCTCAAGAAAATTAGAGATATCAAGGGAACATTTCATGCAAAGACGAGCTCAATAAAGGACAGAAATGGTATGGACCTAACAGAAGCAGAAGATATTAAGAAGAGGTGGCAAGAATACACAGAAGAACTGTACAATAAAGATCTTCACCACCCAGATAATCACAACAGTGTGATCACTCACCTAGAGCCAGACATCCTGGAATGTGAAGTCAAATGGGCCTTAGGAAGCATCACTATGAACAAAGCTAGTGGAGGTGATGGAATTCCAGGAGAGCTATTTCAAATCCTGAAAGATGATGCTGTGAAAGTGCTCTGCTCAATATGCCAGCAAATATGGAAAACTCTAAAGTGGCTACAGGACTGGAAAAGGTCAATTTTCATTCCAATCCCAAAGAAAGGCAATGTCAAAGAATGCTCAAACTACTGCACAATTGCACTCATCTCACACATTAGTAAAGTAATGCTCAAATTTCTCCAAGCCAGGCTTCAACAATATGTGAACCGTGAACTTCCAGATGTTCAAGGTGGTTTTAGAAAAGGCAGAGGAACCAGAGATCAAATTGCCAACATCTGCTGGATCACTGAAAAAGCAAGAGAGTTCCAGAAAGACATCTATTTCTGCTTTATTGACTATACCAAAGCCTTTGACTGCATGTATCACAATAAACTGGGGAAAATTCAGAAAGAGATGGGAATACCAGACCACCTGACCTGCCTCTTGAGAAATCTGTATGCAGATCAGGAAGCAATAGTTAGAACTGAACATGGAACAACACACTGGTTCCAAATAGGAAAAGAAGTACGTCAAGGCTGTATACTGTCACTCTGCTTATTTAACTTATATCAGAGTACATCATGAGAAACGCTGGGCTGGATGAAGCACAGGCTGGAATCAAGATTGCAAGGAGAAATGTCAATAACCTCAGATATGCAGATGACACGATCCTTATGGCAGAAAGCAAAGAAAAACTAAAGAGCCTCTTGAAGAACATGAAAGAGACTGAAAAAGTTGGCTTAAAGCTCAACATTCAGAAAACGAAGATCATGGCATCCGGTCCCATCACTTCATGGCAAATAGATGGGGAAACAGTGGAGTGAGAGACTTTTTATTTTGGGGGGCTCCAAAAGCACTGCAGATGGTGACTGCAGCCATGAAATTAAAAGACGCTTACTCCTTGGAAGGAAAGTTATGACCAACCTAGATAGCATATTAAAAAGCAGAGACATTACTTTGCCAGCAAAGGTCAGTCGACTATGTTTTTTTCCAGTAGTCATGTATGGATGTGAGAGTTGGACTATAAAGAAAGCTGAGTGCCAAAGAATTGATGCTTTTGAACTGTGATGTTGGAGACGACTCTTGAGAGTCCCTTGGACTGCAAGGAGATCCAACCAGTCCATCCTAAAAGAAATCAGTCCTGAATATTCATTGGAAGGACTGATGTTGAAGCTGCTGCTGCTAAGTCGCTTCAGTCGTGTCCAACTCTGTGCGACCCCAGAGACGGCAGCCCACTAGGCTCCTCTGTCCTTGGGATTCTCCAGGCAAGAATACTGGAGTGGGTTGCCATGTCCTTCTCCAATATATGAAAGTGAAAAGTGAAAGTGAAGTCGCTCAGTTGTGTCCGACTCTTAGCGACCCCATGGACTGCAGCCTACCAGGCTCTCCAACCATGGGATTTTCCAGGCAAGAGTACTGGAGTGGGTTGCCATTGCCTTCTCCGATGTTGAAGCTGAAACTCCAATACTCTGGCCACCTGATGCAAAGAACTGAGTCATCTGAAAAGACCCTGATGCTGGGAAAGATTGAAGGTGTGAGAAGAAGGGAAAGAGAGAGGATAGATGATTGGACAGCATCACCAACTCAATGGACATGAGTTTGAGTAAACTCCGGGAGTTGGTGATGGACAGGGAGGCCTGGAGTGCTGCAGTCCATGGGGTCGCAAAGAGTCATACATGACTGAGCGACTGAACTGAACTGATTGTTTCCAAAATGCCAAAAAATGAAAAACTGCTTATTAAATAACACTTCATTTTATCTTAGGAACACATTAACTCGATGAGAAAAGGTAGCCTATTTTTCAAGGTGTCTTTAACATCATAAAGAACACTGGACACTTAATATTTATGAATACAATAAAAGCATGCTTATTTGGCATTTTAATCAAATAGAGAGCTCTCTCCTGGGAACAGAATGAGTTTCTTCTAGGATTTTGAGCCTGATTTTTAAGCTGAAATTCATGATGAACCTACTATGCATTAATTGAGTGTATTTGCACATCTATTGTGTGCTGGGAGTTACACTAAAGAACACAATAATTGGTCTCAAGGACTAATACAATACATGAATCTTGGTATAAAGTGCTACAAGAGGACTGTATGATTCAAAGAAAATACAGAGTTTAAATGTTGCAGAAATGCAAATGAATAAGGGAGACATTTCTGAACTTTGTCGTTAAATGAGGAAGAATTCCAAGTGCAGACAGGAGGGGAAAAATGTTTTTAAACAGAGATAAACTCTTTATTATTTTCTTTTGCTGCATAACGAATCACCACAAACTTAATGCTTTAAATCAATACCTATTACTTAGCATGCAACTCTGCAGGTCAGAAGCCCAGGCCCAGAGCATGTGGGTCTTCTGCTCACGGTGGGAGCTGGCTGCACAGCACCTGGGTACCGATAGAAAGGATGCTCCTAAGTTAATGAATGGGGTGGAGGGAAGGAGGGAAATGAGTGCACATATCACCTGTGAAATATTCTTGCCAGTCATGCTTCAATCTGAACAGAAAAGAAAAAAAAGTGATACCTTGTAATTTACACTTCCCATTGTGAATTTGTGTTCCCTTCCTGTGAAGGTGTACAAATGTCTTTTGACCATTATAACATACGGGTTGTTAAGTGTGAACTCTCAAGTCAGACTGCATCAGCTCACAGCCTGGCTCCATCTCTTACTACCCGGGTGACCTCGGGAAAATTAATGAGCTTCTATGCCTCCCTTGCTCAGGCACAGAAGAGGAATCATAATAATAATGACCTCATGAGGGAATTATGAGAATCAACTAATATAACACAACCCTTAAAAACACTTACGACAGGATCTGGCACACTCAACAAACATTACCAATTATTACTGGCCCATATTTCGACTGGATTATCTATCTCTTCTCACTAATTGGTAGAAGGTTCTTAATACATGGGAACCAGCAATTTCCAACAGATCTTCCAAAAATTCTTAGGCAGCTGGCCCAAATGCTGTGTGCCAGTCTCTGTTAGAAGATACTTAAGAGTTCAGAAACTATTACCAAGGAGTGAAATTATTATTTCTGACAAGCATAGTGCTCACCGCTAAGCAAAGAATTGTCTAATTCTTTCAGTAAGTAATCTACTGGGACTTCCCTGGGAGTTCAATGGTTAAGAACCTGCACTTTTACTCCTGGGGGTATGGGTTTGATCCCTAGGGCAGGGGGTGTCCCTTGTAGCTCAAATGGTAAAGAATACGCCAGCAATGCAGGAGACCTGGGTTCAATACCTCGGTCAGAAGATCCCTGGAGAAGGGAATATCTACCCACTCCAGTATTCTTGCCTGGAGAATCCCCGTAGGCAGAAGAGCCTGGCAGGCTACAATCCATGGTGTCGCAAAGAGCTGGACACCACCAAGCAACTACGACTTTCATACTTTGGGGAACAAAGATCCCACGTGCCTCAAAAAAAAAAAAAAAAAAGAAATCTCCTGAGACTTTTGTAAAATTCAGAGACACTCTTTCCATGTAGCTACTGAAACTGTATCAAACAGGAAAGAACCTGGATATGTACAAAAACCCATATGACCCCAAGATTATAAAACCAAACAATCCAGGCACTAACAGAGTTTTGGGGTTCCAGGACCATTGGCAAATGAGGGCATGTGTGCCACCACCTCCCCACCCTGTGCCAGAGCAGGCATCTGAACTGGCACTTTCCTGATAAGCTCAGACAACACTCCTGATGGCTGCTCCCAATTCACAGATGTTATCATTCAAGGAATCTGTTTACCACACTGGTTCTACAACAGAAACTCCATCACAGCAATTATGACCTCAATGTACTTTTTATAACTGGTGGAGGCATCGTGACCAGGAACTGACCTGCCCACTGAAGGTGAACTGTGTACAGAGAGAGAGTCAACAGGGAAGTGCTGTGAAGTAGAATCAGTCAGAACACTGGCATCAGAGGATGCGTAAACAAACCTGTGGCAACTGGGCAAAGCAGTAAGGGGGTGGGGGGAGCATGCAGGCAAGAAAAATAATCACATGATATAAAATCTGTAGCGTATCCATACAGTCTGGAAATAAAAGGGGAAAATATCTATGTGTCTGTGTATGTATAAAGTCAAAAAAAAGCATTTTCACCTTGCTTTAAAAAAGTATGCTTCTGAACTTTATGGACACCTTGTACATTCCTGTGATACTCAGAAACTCAGATAAGCAGACTGGTAGACTAACTGGGCTGGGACTTAATAATCTATATTTCTTTAACAGAGGAAAAGAATGAGGATGTGCAAAGAGATAGCCAGAGTTCAGTGCTAGAGCTAAAGGATTCAGATCTAACTCAGGGACCAAAAAAAAAAAAAAATCAGCTAACAGGATGAAAGCACAAAGTTCCATGTTGGTTTAGCCCTAGGGAAGGAACGAGGGCAGGTCTCAGCCCGCAACTGAGGGGCAATCAGCCTAAGAATGGTGAGAAAAGGCATGTGGCCAGATACTAAGGACTGCACAGCCCCAACATCTGCCAAGAAAACAGCCCTGCTATTATAATGCAACAAACCCCTTCTAATACACAATTTGACCTTCATCAAATGAGCATATTAACTCTGAGGATTTTTAAAAATATCTCAGTAATCTTGAATTTCAGCAGTTAGAAAGAATTAAAGATAACCTAGTTCAAAATCTTATTTCACTCTTCAGCAAAGTGATAGCCAGAAAAATTATGATGTGTAAAGGGTCACATTCTACTCAGCAGCAAAGCTAACAGAGCCCCTGAACACTTTGAGTCTTGTTGCTAATTCCTCTGTATCCTGCTTTCTAAGCATTTTTGTCAAACATGGAATAGGCATGCCAGCTCCCTGCTTACTCAGGCACAACTCTTACAGGTAGATGTGAGTGCTCCCTGACAAGAGAGTGTGAGATGGAGTCTCGTCCCATGGAGACCTATCAAAAATGCAACTATCCCCTATGATGTCACTATTCCTTTCATCTTAACAGAGCAGCAATGCCTGAGGTAGGTCATTTATTACTTGAAGATGTCACTCTAAGATAAAATTTTCGATCTCAGGAACACAGGTAAGAGGAGTATTTAATAATCAATAATACTACAGGGCAATCCTAAGTATGATGCTCTGATCATTCCCATAACCACTTGCTGATAGTAAAACGAGACACTACATTTGTCCTTGAGTTACTAGGACACAGTAAGTACTGAAGGAGAAATCTCAATTATTCCATTTTCCCATGTCAGCCAACTCTAAAGAAATGGTTCAAAGTAAAGAAGTTCCCCATCTCTTTTGTTCTGCAAAGGCTTACCCTCAACCCCTACTGCCATTATGAGCATTTATGAACAGAACAATAGTGAGAATTACAAGCTTAAAGGCCACATTCCTGGGCCAGAGCCTACACAGCATGTAACCTGAGAGGATCAATTTACCTGTCCATGCTCAGATGGCACACCTGAAAAATGGGGACAATGCCAAGCTTATGAAGTTATTTTAACGACTAAGATGTGTATGTGGAGCATTTGGCACTGAACCCAGCACGTGATAAATATCGCAATTAGAACCTGAGTTACTAGGACACAGTAAGTACTTAAAGTCTCAGTTATTCTATTTCCCCATCTGTCAGCCAGCTCTAAATAAATCATGAAGTGCTGCAGTCCATGGGGTCTCAAAGAGTTGGACACGACTGAGCAACTGAACTGAACTCAAAATCAGTTAAGGGCACTTATACCCAACTGAGCCTTGAAAAACATGGCGGTTAGGGCACCAACCCTCCACTCAGTGGAAAATCCAACTTACAGTCAGCTTTCAGTATACATGGTTCCTCCACATCTATGAATTCAACCCACCTCAGACCACGTAGTTCTTCTGCTGTTGTTCAGTCACTCAGTTGTATCCAACTCTTTGCAACCCATGGACCGCAGCACACCAGGCTTCTCTGTTCTTCAGTATCTCCCGGAGTTTGCTAAAACTCATGTCCACTGGGTCAGTGATGCCATCCAACCATCTCATCCTCTGTCACGCCTTCTCATGCCCTCAATCTTTCCAAGCATCAGGGTCTTTTCCAATGCGTTGGCTCTTCGCATCAGGTGGCCAAAGTATTGGAGCTTCAGCATCAGTCCTTCCGATGAATATTCAGGATTGATTTCCTTTAGGATTGATCAGTTCAATTTCCTTCCTGTCCAAGGGACTCCCAGGAGTCTTCTCCAGCACTACAATTCGAAAGCCTCAATTCTTTGGAGCTCAGCCTTCTTTATGGTCCAACTCTCACATCCCTACATGACTACTGGAAAAACCATACCTTTGACTAGATGAAACTTCTAGTCTGCTTTCTAATACGCTGTCTAGGTTTGTCATAGCTTTTCTCCCAAGGAGCAAGCATCTTTTAATTTCATGGTTGCAGTCACTGCCCCCAAAAAAATAAAATGTCACTGCTTCCACTTTTTCCCCCATCTATCTGCCATGAAGTTATGGGACCAGATGGCATGATCTTAAGTGTTTTGAATGTTGAGTGCTACGTTGTACTATAGTACTTACTGAAAGAACTTCCACTCATTAAGTGTAACCACAAAGTTCAAATTTTTGTTGTTCAAAGGTCAACTATATAAAGTTCGGCACGCCAAGGAGTTCGACAGAGTTCTACACCTTAGTTTGTGCTATTCATGGTAGTTTAAGGCCAATTATCGAGCTGGTTTGGGGAGAAAGTTGAACTAGCATTAAAACAAAAGTTTTTAACCACCTACATTAGCCAACTCAGTCATGGATTCTTTACAGTTACATCAGAAGTAGAAACAGCAGGTTTACCAAATTAATGTCAACAGAAAGCTGAGAGGTTTTCTGAGATCCTACTTCTCCTATTACAAGAAGGTTCTTCGCACTGGCTCTACTATCAACCTCCCAACAGAAAAATAAATAGTTTCTTTCCATTTATAAACTGTCACTATCTACTCTAAGATGGTGTAAGACTTAAGTTAAGACTTAGTGTAGGAGGTCTCCAAAATCCCCCCTCATCTCTGCTCCATGCAGCGACAACGAAACATCTGCAATTTTTAAAGTTCTATAAAACACTAAAAGGAAAAACAATGGAAACACTAATAAAGCTTAAAATGGGAAGTCTGACAAAGTCCTTACATCATGGCTCCAGTCTGTGGTTGCTAAGCTGTTCTAGTTAAGCTGATGGACAAGTTTTTCAACTTTATCCCTGGGGGAAAAACTCCAAGACAGCTCCCTTCCCGCCCCTAGTAAGGATCCCTGAAAAAAAATCAAGCCAAGGCAGACAGTTAACTACGTTTCTCTAAGTTGGCAATAATCTCAAGTAGACAATCTCTGTTTATGGTGTTTCAGGGTGGACAATACGCATTCCGTAGGGCTTTGCCTTCAAAAAAACACCATCCCCTAAGGAGGTACTGCTGTCTGTGGTCATCCTGGCAGGAAACCATGCAGCCAAGCTAGCCACTTCCTCACAGGAGCTGCTGAGCCCAAACCACGTCACACCGCTGCAATTTACTGATTAAGTCAGCATGGTGACATGGTAATGGAGGAATGAAAGAGCTCCGAGTTTAGCTGATTTCAGGCAAGGCACAGTGTAGAAATTAGACAATGGACTGAAACTGAAATAAGGTAAGGAAATGCCGGGCTGAATTCATCTTGCTTTTTAAGAAGCTTAATTGTGAAATAAGAAGAGTAACTACATGGTGCTGCGTTAAGGGTGGTATGAGGGAGGCGAGATTTTTGTTGTTTGTTTTAACAGAGGCTATGTATGTCAAGGGGCTTCCCTGGTGGCTCAGACGGTAAAGCGTCTGCCTGCAATGCGGGAGACCCGGGTTAGATTCCTGTGTTGGGAAGATCCCCTGGAGAAGGAAATGGCAATCCACTCCAGCACTCTTGCCTGGAAAATCCCATGGACGGAGGAGCCTGATAGGCTACAGTTCATGGGGTCGCTAAGAGTCGGACACGACTGAGCGACTTCACTTTCATGTATGCCAAGGAGAAACATCACAAACGAGGGGAAAAGCTTAAAACACAGAAAAGGTAAGTGACAGTCTCTCAAAAAGTAGAAGGGAAGTAGAGCAAGAAAAGGGTGGGGGGGGGGAACAAAGTAATATGTGTAAGAGAGAAAGGCTTTTCACTATCAAATACGGAGTGGGAGTTTAAGCCTCGACCTTGTAGGTTGGGTACTCCGCTTTGGAGACTCTCAAGCTTATCAGTGATAGATTCATCATCCTGTGTTAAAAATAATGCAAGATTCTTCTTCCAGTTCTACTTGAGGAAAAAAGGAAAAACAATGGGGAACATGGGCCTTATTTATACAAAGACTTATTAAGTGTTTATGTGATAGACACTGAGGATACAGAGGTAAAAATCACCATCAAGAGTTTACAATCTGGTGCAGCCACTATGAAAACACTACAGAGGTTCCTTAAAAATAAAAATCAGAACCACATGATTCAGAAATTTCACAGCTGGGTATACATCTAAAGAAAACAAAGACGCTAATTTTTAAAAATACATGCACCCAACGTTCGTAGCGGCATTATTCACAATTGCCAAGACAGAGAGGCAACTGAAGTGTTCAACGACAGTTGACCAGATAAAGACGACGTGGTACATACATACAAGAACATTACTAGGCCACAAAATAGAAGGAAACGCAACAAAGTTGACGGACTTAGGGAATATCACGCTAAGACAAGTAAGTCAGACACAGAAAGACAAACGCCCTATGTTATCATTCACTGTCGCTCAGTCCCTAAGTCGAGTCCCACTCTATGAGACCCCATGGACTAGCACGCCAGGCTTCCCTGTCCTTCACCATCTCCTGGAGTTTGCTCAAACTCATGTCCACTGGGTCAGTGATACCATCCACCCATCTCTTCCTCTGTCGTCCCCTTCTCCTCCTGCCCTCAATCTTTCCAAGCATCAGGGTCTTTTCCAATGAGTCAGCTCTCGCATCAGGCGCCCAAAGCATAGGAGCTTCGGCATGAGTCCTTCCAAGGGATAGTCAGGGTTGATTTCCGTTAGGATTGACTGGTTTAACTTCCAAAGGGATGGATGTAACAAAACAAAAAACAGACTTTGAGATAACAGAGAACAAACTAGTGATCACCAATGGGGAGAAATGGGGCAAGGGGCACAATAGGGGTAGGAAATTAAGAAGTACAACCTACTATATATAAAGTAAATAAGCCACAAGGATATATTGTACAGCACAGAGAAATATGACCATTATTTTGTTATAGATTATACTCCATTTAAGGGCTTCTCAGGTGATGCTAGTGGTAAAGAACCCATGCAGGAGATATAAGAGATACAGGTTTGATCCCTGGGTTGGGAAGATCCCATGGAGGAGGGCATGGCTATTCACTCCAGTATTCTTGCCTGGAGAAACCCATAGAGGAAACCGGCGGGCTACAATCCATAAGTTTGCAAAGAGTCAGACATGACTGAAGTGACTTAGTATATACACAGGCATAGTCCATTTAAAGTTACAAAAATACTGAATCACTATGTTGGACATTTTGAAACTAAACCAACTATACATTACATCAATTTTTTAAAAAGTTCACGATCTGGTAAGACAGAAGGATTGTAAATAAATAATTCCAAAGATTATGACAGCTGCAGTAATGCAAGCAAAAGTGAGGCAGGATGCGGGTACAAGGAATGGAGGGGCCAGCCTAGCACTGATTGCCAAGGTGGACTGCAAATTCCATGGTATTGGAAAGAGTTTAGAAATCTCATCAAATCTTCACCAGCAAGGGAGAGTTTACACTTGGTCTTGTTTCAAACAAACAAAAGGAAGGTTAAAAAAAATTTTTAATCTAATAGAAAGCCCATCTGCCTTAAACATGGTACTAGAGATGAACACACCCCTAGTCAATTACTCTTTGCCTTTCCCGAGAAAAGAGTTGGGAAGAACTGCACAATAAAACAAAGAATGCTTTTAAGTCTTATCTTGATGGGAAATGAATCAACTTAATTAGACTTAGATTCAAGCAGTCTTGAAGAAAGAGAAGTTTAGCAACTGCATCACAGAGTCTGTGTTACAGCTGCATCTCCAAAGCCCGCTTTAAGCTTCCTTCAATTAAATCTCAGGAGGGTTCAGACTGAAGTGTCATCCCCAACACAATTTACAACCTGCTTTCTATCCAGCTCACGATAGGAGGCGATCACAGAAAGGCCAATGAAAAGCCTACCACTCTTCTAGGTGCGAGAGTGGCGGGAGGGGACAAAAAAGTCTCCAAGCTCCATTATCTAGGGGAGGCAAGATCACATAGATGGAACTATTTATTCTAATTCAGCAATGTCTTCATATAGGGAATGAATTTAACTCACAATCACCTACTGTATATTATGTCCCATACTGGGAGGATGCAGGGGAGGAGTAGGGGTGCAGCTTGGGGAGCTTAGATTACCCACAGGGGTCTTTATTTCTCCCCAGCCTGGGTGGCGGACATGCTTGTTCCTATTCTGGGGAAACACCTTGGCCTGCAAGTACAGGAGTCCCTCCTATCCACAGGGGATACGCTTCAAGGCCCCCAGCGGATGCCTCCAACTTCAGTATCTTTTATGCACTATTTTTTTCCTATATATACATTCTCTGATAAAGTTTAGTCTTTAAAGAAGGCACAGTAAGATTATCAGCAATAAACTAAGACAATTATGACAACACATTGTAATCAAAGTTCTATGCAGGTGGTCTCCCTCTCAAAAGATCTCATTGCACAAATGAAAAAGGTCTTTTCCATCTAACTAAGCATTTATCACACACTGTGGCCATAATTTTTGCAGTCTGTGGTGCAACAGTAAAATGAGCACGGATTCTTTTTTCTTCACTATTTCATGGCTAGAGATTTGTTCTTACTGTAGATCTTAGCAACCTCATTATATTTGATTATTTTTCCTTCTGTGTTAAATCTAGAACTTTCACTTTTTCACTTAAGCATTTTACAGATTTCTCTTTGGCACCTTTGCATTGCCAGCATCAATACTCCTAGACGTGCGGGGTCGTTACAAAGAAAAACAAGGGTGGCTGGAACAGAAGGCACGAGCTTCCAGGACAGTCGATCTGAGGACACAGGACCCAGACAGCCACCAAGTGTCTAACAGGCAGATACGCCGGACAGAAGGATGATTCCCATCCCAGGCAGGAGAGAGCGAGACTTCATCATACTACTCAGAACGGTGCACAATTTAAAACTTATGAACTGTTTATTTCTGGAATTTTCCATCTAATAGTTGTGGCCCATGGTTCACCACAAGTAACTGAAACTGGGTGTAAAGGAGGATTACTGTACAATTCTTGACTAGTTGGAAGCACTGCTTTTGCTTGTAGAGCCAGCAATCCTGCCAAAAGATTTTCTTCATGTTCATGCCACTGTCATCCAAAAGAATTTAATAAAAATAGCCTAAGAAGTAGAGAGTGAGGATGACTGTCAATTGAGCCTTCTTTGTCTAAGACTGCATTCCACAAGCATGCCCTTCCCCCCTCCATACTGATTATTCAGGAAGAAAAGATTTCAAATATGTACAATTCAACCATTACATAATTTAAACATAACATGGCAAAATATGGGAAGGAAAAGAAGGGCAAAAGATATCTGTTATTTAACCTAAGAACCAAGAATGTCAGTCATGTGAATTGATAAAGACCTAAAAGCAACTAGCATATGCCTTCTATATGAGTGGATTTAGCCTCTCAACAAAATCAAGTGTCCTGCCAGGAAATATCTCTTGTCCTCATTTGCCCAACATGCTTGTCCATTATCAAGTCAAGAACATGACCAAGGTGTCCACAATCCTGCCTCCTCAGTCCCAGCCAAAGCAGCAAGAAAATAATGAAAGTACTACATTTTCAGATGATGAGTGGTCACTCAAAAAATCTAAGTGTCAGCTGAGTGGTAAAAACAACTAGTGGAAACCAAACATGTACAGAGAAGTTGACCAAATACAAATGATCCTTTTGCAGACATTTCAAAAATATATGAAACTGCACTTACAATGAGGATATAAATTAAAATAAGCTCTTTTATTTTTTTTAATAACTTAGACAAGATCAAACAAAAAATTCTCAATAGGTAGATACTTGGGGAATTGGGCCTCTCATGGATTCTCTACACTTTTTTACTATTTTATATTAATAATGATTTATTATCAGAAATAAATCTCTATTTTAAATATACAACAAAGGATTAAGGCAGACCAAGGCAGGGGCTGTTACGTGCTTCGCTGACTGCTCCACCTGAGCATCAGGCCCTCACATACCGGTTTGCTGCCCTGAGACTCTCTCCGTTCATCCTTTCAGTGGCACAACGCGTCCCCACAACCTTCCTGTCCTTAGCCCCATGCTGCTGCTGCTGCTGCTGTTCAGCTGCTCAGTCGTGTCCAACTCTTAGCAACCCCACGGGCTATAGCCCGCCAGGCTCCTCTGTCCATGGATTTTCCAGGCAAGAGTACTGGAGTGGGTTGCCATTTCCTTCTCCAGGGAGTCTTTCCAATCCAGGGATCAAACCTGCGTCTTCTGCACCGCAGGCGGACTCTTTACCCCTGAGCCCTCTGGGAAGTCGTTAACCTCACAGCTTGATAGTAAATCCTAGTTCAGCATATCATTCCCCACTTTACATATAGTCACCTTTCTCCTCTCTTATGAATAAGACCCCAACCTAAAGCTCTCAGTTCTCTGTCCTAAAAACATCTCCTGATTTCTGTTCATCCTTGCTCCACTTGGAACAGCCCCCTTCCCCTTGAGGCAGCTGTCCTCAGTCTGCTCCACTGCTCGCTCTTCTACCTTCTTTTGTTGCAGCAGATGACAAGTGGTGAAGAAAACACCTAGAAAACAGGTTCTTAGCCCAGGTGATAAGAGAATCACCCGCAGAGCTGTGAAAAATACCAGCTTCCAGGCCCCATCCTGGAACAGTCAAATCAGATCATGAGACCTATGGCCCAGACATCTGAGCTTTTAATGCTCCCAGATGATTCAAAGCAAGGTGAAAAGTCTTAACAGCAAACTCAGCAGCCAGGTTACAGGAAGGTGGAAATAACTGTTCCCCCAAATCCCTCCCCAAGCTGGGCTGGGATACAGGGTCTGGCTCAGTGGGGTTCCCACCTGCAGCACCCTCCACACAAACCTTACCACTGTGTGTGTGTCACAATATGAAAATCCTCAGAAAGAACTGCTCTGAGTACTGGAGGTGATTACGTGCTACAGGAGATCAGAGACGTATGAGGTGAAGGAAAGATTCTGTGCCCAGCAGACAGATGTGAGGGAAAAGCAAAGGTGGCCCCTGCCCACCATGGTCTATCAGTCCCATTGGTTATGTTGTTCCTAAACCAGTCTTGCAGATCTCTCTTCAGAAACCTCAACGCCTATAATAATTTTTGCAAGTCCACCAGTTCCCCCTCCCACCCCCACCCCCGTTATCTCCGGCTCTCATAGCAGAGTATAGCAAAGGAAGAGGATGCGGGTTAAACTGTGTCACTAAGAGGCAGACCAGGGAGATGTTGTGTTTCTGGAAGGCAAGAAAGAGGTGGAGTTCCAGAAAGGAATACAAGCACATGAGACTAGGATAAAACTGGTCTAACAGCCAAAAACCATCACACAAGCCCACCGAAAATTACGTCGACAAGAGGCAGAGTAGGCACTGAATAACTATTTGCTGAGCAAACACAAAAGCAAGCAGTTTGAAAAACTAGGATAGGAATTATGAAGACAGCCACTAGAGAAGAGTGATTACCAAAAGCCTGGCCTTTGGAAGGCCCCTGCTGTGTGTGGGAAAGCAGATTTAAACCTGGGCTTGCAGCCTGCAGACAAAGGGTACTGGGGGGAAGCTAGGTGGGCACAGGGGGATGGGGGAAGTCCTAGATGATTCTTATACCAACCCCTTCCATTTACTCCCTTCAGGCTCTGAGGACAAGAAAAGGTTACCTGAGTGAAATGCCCGATATTTGCAAGGTAAACATCAGCATGGCACTACTAGTGGCCAGGACAGACCTGTCTCTTCTGTGGGGTGACCACTACAGCTCTGTTCTGTCCCAACATGCAGGAGTTTCCCTCACCACACATGCAAAATTTAAAAAAAAAAAAAGCTTGGGAGAGACTGCTTAATTTAAAACTCCCTCTTTAGACTAAAATTATCTGCGTGTGAACATAAAAACAAGCTAAACCATCCATAAAGCATTAAAAATTTTATTAAAACAAATTTAGTCAGGCAACTATTAAAAACTCATTGAGCAAGTCTGCATCTACAGCTTCCTAATTTTGGCAAAAAAAAAAACTGACTTAATAAGTTACTAAAATTTTAAGAATTCTGTATTCTATATTTTCATCTGTTTTTGAGAAAAATGTTGACAACAATGAATTAGTTATGTTCTCTGCACTTAAGATTTCTCCATGTGAGGGATTTCCACGGTGGCCCAGTGGTTAAGAATGCTCCCTGCAATGCGGGGGACTCGGGTTTGATCCTTGGCAGGGGAACTAAGATCCCTCAGGCACCAGAGCCCTTAACTACTGAAGCCAGTGCTCTGTTACAGAAGATCTGCCTGATGCAACGAAGATCCTGTGTGCCACAATTAAGACTCGACACAGCTGAATAGAGCTGCTATAATTAAACAAACAAAAAAAAAATTCCTCCATAGGAGGAGAGCCAATACAGAAAACAACTATTTTCAGAGACACAACTAAATAGGAAGGGAAAAGAAGTCCTACATGCAACTCTAAGAAATTTCACCCTGTGTTGTTTTCTGAGTACTTTCAGGAGTTTTTACTTTGTTGTTTTTGCCTATTTAAAAAAAAAACAAACAAACACCTTTATAGGTTTGGAAAGTTCCTATGTCTCTTTCTAGTATTTTATTTCTGATTTATTGCCAAACCCACCATCTCCTCATCAAATACTCCCGATGCTGGAGGACTCCAAAGCAGGTAAAAAGCAACAGGATTCAGGGGCTGGGTCATGCAAAACTTCACCAGATTGGAAAAACACTTCCCTTGTAGCTCAGTTGGAAAAGAATCTGCCTGAAATGCAGGAGACCAGGGTTCGATTCCTGGGTTGGGAAGACCCCCTGGAGAAGGAAATGGCAATCCACTCCAGTATTCTTGCCTGGAGAACCCCATGGACAGAGGAGCCTGGCAGGCTACTCAGGGTCCCAAGAGTCAGACACAACTCAGCGACTACACCACCACCACCAAGACTTGCATTCATAGACCAAATGCCTAAGTCCGCCCAAAATTCTTCAGTATTTCTGATCAACCTGCCAAAACACTGTTTTACATGTTTCAGTTCAGTTCAGTCACGCAGTCGGTGTCTGACTCTTTGCGACTCCATGGATGGCAGCACACCAGGCTTCCCTGTCCATCACCAACTCCCAGAGCCTGCTCAAACACATGTCCATTGACTCAAACACATGTCCATTGACTCAAACACATGTCCACTGATGTGGTGATGCCATCCAACCATCTCATCCTCTGTTGTCACCTTCTGCTCCTCCTTCAATCTTTCCCAGCATCAGAGTCTTTTCAAATGAGTTAGTTCTTCACATCAGGTGGCCAAATTATTGGAGCTTTCGCATCAGTCCTTCCAAAGAATATTCAGAACTGATTTCCTTTAGGACTGAATGGTTTGATCTCCTTGCAGTCCAAGGGACTCTCAAGAGTCTTCTCCAACACCACAGTTCAAAAGCATCTACTCTTTGGTGCTCAGCTTTCTTTACAGTCCAACTCTCACATCCATACATGACTACTGGAAAAATCATAGCTTTGACCATATGGACCTTAGTCTGAAAAGTAATGTCTCTGCTTTTGAATATGCTGTCTAGGTTGGTCATAATTTTCTTCTAAGGAGCAAAAGTCTTTTAATTTCATGGCTGCAGTCATCATCTGTAGTGATTTTGGAGCCCAAGACAATAAAGTCTCTCACTGTTTCCATTGTTTCCCCATTTATTTGCCATGAAGTGATGGGACCGAATCCCATGATCTTCATTTTTTGAATGTTGAGTTTTAAGCCAGCTTTTTCATTTTTCTCTTTCACTTTTATCAAGAGGCTCTTTAGCTCTTCTTCGTTTTCTGCCATAAGGGTGGTGCTATCTGCATATCTGAGGTTATTAATATTTCTCCAGCAATCCTGATTCCAGCTTGTGCTTCATCCAGCCCAGCGTTTCTCATGATGTACTCGGCATAGAAGTTAAATAGGCAGGGTGACAATATATTTGACATACTCCTTTTCCAATTTGGAACCAGTCTGTTGTTCCATGTCTGGTTCTAACTATTGCTTTCTGACCTGCACACGGATTTCTCAGGAAGGTAAGGCGGTCTGGTATTCCCATCTCTTTTAAGAATTTTCCACAGTTTGTTGTGATCCACAGTCAAAGGCTTTGGCGTACTCAATAAAGCAGAAGTAGATGCTTTTCTGGAACTCTCTTGGTTTTTCTATGATCCAATGGATGTTGGCAATGTGTGCTTACCATACACATAAGATGATGTGGGTCAAACGTAACTGCCCATATTTATATCTGTTCTTGAATCGGGGACCCAACAGCCATGAAATGCTGACCTAAATGTTCTCACTGGCCATAAAAGGGTAAAATTTTGAATTCACATCGCTCCACTTGTCCTGACCTCCCACCATATAGTCCTATCATTGCTGGCATTACTCTTATCAATTAAGAGTGATTACATTCCCACCCACTGAGGTCTCAGAGCCCTTCCTTTGACAGGAAATGCTTTAGGAACTCGTCAAGTATCCCATAAAGTGACACAAGAGCACAGATAAGAAGCACTTCCCAAGTTTAGAGAAGGTTCAGAGCGGTGGAAGAGGCACACAAGAGTCCACAGCAACTGGGCTAGATTAATGAGGACCCAGATTTTTACCAGGAAAGAGGCATCAGGCAAGACTGGCAAACTTAGCCGAGGCATACAGGAGGCAAAATACATAAAAATCTGCTCAGGGGACAAGCAGAGAATTTGGGTATATTATTGATCCTCGGATGAAAGAATTATGGCTTATTCTAGCCATCCCTAGCACTCAGAGCCATCCCTAGCACTCAGAGTTGTGCGTACAATATTAATAGTGTCTCAAAAGATGTGGATGGGGAAAAAAGGCTGTGCTGAGAATGGGAAAATATAGCTACAGAGAAGACCTTTCATTCATGATAAAAACCTTGATCCACATGAATTCAGACCACAGCAGCTGTCCGTGATGTTCATTAAAATCTCCCTGGTCCTTCTCGTCCTCTGTTATCCTCACCTGGCGAAGCAGCCTGGCTAATATCCACTGTTCTCATCTCTAAGCTGAAAGCAGCTGAAGAGAAGGAAAAAAAAAAAAAAATGCTGACCATCTGCCTCTGAATTGGATCACAAGGCAAAAATGGACACCACTCCACCGGGGTGACATTTCTCCAACCCCCAGGTCCTTTCCAAAAGGGCCACTTCACTCTTCATTCACTTTCTCTTCACACCATCTCCTCACCCTCTTCCCGCACTCTGCTTCTAGGTCTTTGAGAAAATAAATGCCAGGGGGCAGCAAAGCCCTCTGCATCCCACATGCCCTCCTCCGCGGTCTCTCACCCACCATTTTGCCTGAGCTCCCTCCAGTCACCACTTGGGGATGGAACACCCCCCTCCATCTAAAAGCCTAACACCCAACCTGGGCTCCAGCTCCCATCATATCTCACCTTCCACCATCCATTTCTCCCTCTCCTAACTATTCCCAACTATACTCAGCAGGATGCAAAGATTCTCTTTCCTCACACCAAACTTCTTCCTCATCAAGGTACTAGCACCACCATCCTCACACAGATCTCCTTTTAATCCACCCCAATCTGCCTCCTGCAGCCTCTGGCCCATGGAGGGCACCAAAGCTGTCAAGTCCAGCTTGTTCTTACTGTTCCCGACCTCGCAGCATCTCTCCACTGGGGCACCTCCATTCCTGTCTTCAAACCTGAACTCCCCTTGGCTTCTATGACCAAATACTCCCCGGTTGCTGCCCCCCAACCTCACCAGCTGCTCCTTCCTTCTCAGGCCCCTCCACTGCTCCAGGGGACTTCAGCCTGGGCCCCTCCTCCTTCCCATTTGGACACACTCCCCTAAACTGACCTCGACCAGACTGGTGCTTGAAACACCACAGACAGACCAATGGTTCTTTTCAGCAGGGCCAATTCATCACCACGCCTCATTGCAACTGCAGGGCGCCCTCTCTCCCCTAGCTCAAAACCCAAACCTTTCCCTTCCCTCAGGCCGTGCTCAAGTCTTAACCTCTCCAGGAAAATTTTAATACGTTCCCAGGCCTCCACGGACCCACCCACAGTTCTCTCCTCTTAACAGGCTTCCTAAAGCATTTAAACAATCAGCAGTACAGAATTTATTACTTAATTACAGACATTCTGAGATTGTTCCCTAGATGTCTGCTTTGCTTCGATGCAAATTGTCCCTCTCCAACCAGACTGAAGTTTCCAAACACCAGCACTTCTTTTTGTGTACCTGGCGCTGAGCTGCATACACTGGTGATGTCCAATTACCAGTCCTCTGATAGCAAAAGAATGTAACATTTTATAAAAGTAAAAACCAAACCCAAGCATTATTTTAGTCTGTTAAACAGTCCGAAAAACATCTGGATTTTGTTCCAAAGTTACTTAACATATCATAAATTTTTTAAGAAAGAAACCTTTATCTACAATCACCATGTAGCATCACCAGGAAAACACTAACTATTGGAAGACCAAGACTAAATCTGTGAAACTTTCTACCACTGATGTCTTCAGAATTTTAAAAACTTAATATTGAGCATTTCACACGAAACACAGGAATAAACAGACTTCCAACAAAAGCATTAATGCAGTTAAATTTGTATTCCGTTTGTGCATAAAAATAATAAATGAAACGTAATCCTTTAATGCAGAAGGCTACATAGGATACAAGGAACAAGAGTGGTCAAGCTGAGGATTTCTGCCAAACCTCTCTAGAAACACAGCTATGAAAATAACCGTTGTTCACTAAGATCATAGAAGGATCTGACGGAGAAGGAAATGGCCACCCACTCCTGTATTCTTGCCTAGAGAAACCGATAGACAGAGGAGCCTGGTGGGCTGCTGTCCATGGGGTCGCACAGAGTCAGACACGACTGAAGCAACTTAGCGTGCATGCATGCACTGGAGAAGAAATGTAAACGCACTCCAGTGTTCTTGCCTGAAGAATCCCAGGGACAGGGGAGCCTGGTGGGCTGCCGTCTATGGGGTCGCATAGGGTCAGACACGACTGAAGTGACTTAGCAGCAGCAGAAGGATCTGAGCTTTACGCTACATTGAAGTCCAGTTCATCCACTAAGAATAAATAATCTTATTTTTCATTATCAAAGAAAAAGAAAACTTCAATCCTTGCCATCCTTTCAACCCCCCACTCGGCAGCCACATCACAACTCAGCTGTAAACGTTTGGCCACACCGAAGGAATTAGAGAGCCTGCCTGTCCTTGACTTGTCCCCAGAGCACCCCTAACCCCTGCCACCACCACCACCACCATTCCAAGCACTAGACAAGTGTCCTTGACATTCCAGCAACTTCAAATGCACAGCTCCTCAAGCATCTCCACTACACTGGGCCTGCCGGGGACTCCCCCGCTCTCATCCCATTTCCTCCACAGTATCTTTCTCATACTTCTCAAATTGGCTATGGGTTCTCAGATCCTTGACCCCACCCACTATGCCCCAGAGCAACCTCGACTGCCCTCTTATGGGTTCCTTTTGCTAACTGTGCTCCCTGATATTACAGTGTTAACCGTACTGTCCTGAGACTTCATGAAACTTTCTCCTCAAATCTCTGTGAGTTCCTGGAGAAGAAAGACAATGTTTTTGTCTATATTCGTATGAACTGAAAAGTGAGTGTGCCCCAAAACCAAAGGTCCAAGTTCTCACCCCTAGTACCTCTGAAAACAACCCTGCTGGGAAACAGAGTTGGTTTTTGTGGGTTTTTCTGCAGATGGAACCAAGTCATGAATCTTGAGAAAAGAGCCTGGTGGACTTCCAGTGGACCTTTAAATTCAAAGACTGGTGTCTCATAAGAGAAAGGAGAGTATTTGAAAGACACCACAGGGAACACCACAGGAAGAGAGAAACAGACTGGAATTGAGCTGCCACAAGCCAAGGAAAGTCAGAAGCTGGAAAGAGGCAAGGATTCTCCAGAGCCTTGGCAGGAACATGGCCCTGCTAAAACCCTTGCTTTTGGACTTCTGGCTTCCAGAATGGTGAGAGAAGAAATTTGCTGTCTTAAACCATCAAACTAGTGATTAATCTACCACAGTCCTAGGAAAATAACACCTAGTCCAAACCTCAACACACTGCCAATGATCTAGAAACGATTTAATAAAGAAAAAAAAAATTGTGTTGAACTAAAGAAGATGAAGACAGGGAGTGAAGATGAAAAGCATGTGAACTGCAGGGCAAGAATCCAGGGCACAGACCCCCTCGCTATACATTTATCATGGGAACTTGGGCAGGTCACTTATCTACTATGACCCTCTAATTTATTCTCTAGGAAAACAAGGAAACTGGCCCAGAACACCCCCCCCCCCGCAACACACACACCATTCTGATACACCTGAAACCAACTTCATCCAGAACATCAACTTTATCTGATCCTTAATTATAATTCTTCTCATTCACTAAATTGTATTATTTTTACTTTAAAGGGCTTTCAGGTGCAAAAAAAAGATTAAAATGACATTTCAAAGGCACATATTTTAATCAGTTTGTTAACATTCAATGAAATAGCTTGATCATATGCTGAAAAGTTATTTTCTACAATATCAACTTTTTTCCCCCCTGTGAAATCAACAATTTAGGAAATATCGACCTAAACTTGAATCAGCTTAAGTGCTACTGATTCAGAAGCCAAATATATGACTAATTTCTTCAGAGTAGCAAGGGATATCTCCAAAACAAAGGTTTTCTCCACTTGACTCCAGACTGTAATTATGGGCCCATACTCAAGATTTCCACTTCAAAGAATCTGGCTAAGAAATAAATACAGCTGCTGCCACTACCAAGTGGTCAAGTGTTGGTAAAAGAATCAAACAAAACAAAAACTCTTTTACCTTTTTCAGGCCTCCATAAACAGAAACACACACAATTTTCCTGTGTTAAACCTTTCCTAATTCAAACAAATGGAAACGAAGAACAAAGGTGTTAGTAATGAAATCTGTACTTACTCATAAATCCTGCTAGGGTTAGTTTGGGTTAAATTAAAAACCATATTTCTGGGCTAAATTAAAAACCATATTTTAAGTTCTTTCACAGGTCACGCTGTTCCTCTTGCCTTCATGTTTTTATAGTGGCAGCCTTGATTCTTTTTTAGGAAACCAACCAAAACAACACAGAGGCACACAGCGCCGAGGGACTCATATTTCAGTTCGACAAAATACCCATTAGAAACACTTTTAAACTTTCCCAAACCAATTCATTGTTCAGAAAATAAAATCAAAAGTCACCGGGGCCAAGGGTTCAGCCAGAATTGGCAGAACCACGCTTGTAAAACTGGACAGTGAATCGTAACACAAACTGAGTTACGAGACCAAAAATTTTTCTTTCCAGGTGGAAACTCAATCCGAAAATCAAGTCCCTTGAGATGGAAGGCTCAACAAACCCAGTTTGCAAATCTGAAGTTCTCGGCTTTAAAGATAAGCTCTCATACCCAAGAAACCGGGGGTCGAAGGTGCACAATTTCATCTCAAATATATTTCTGGGCCCTTAAAAATAACTCTTATTTTACAAGGTGCTCTTTAATGTAATAAAACTCAGCTAGCAAAAGCAAAGGAAACAGTCTGGAAGTTTGGAGATCACACACAGGGGCGTTCAAAGTCCCTGTGTGGCATTAGTATCCTGCAAACTAGCGTCCCAGTAACTTAACGTGCAAGCTGAAGGGCTGGCCCTTCTAGCCCAGCTCTGTTTTCCTGCCGCCCAAGCACAGGATGAATGAGCTTTCACTCCGCCGCTTGCATGTTTACTCGCATCCTCACGTGGCACCGCGCAGCTCACAAGCACTGCGCCGGGACCGCGCGGGGGAACCCTAAAACTTTTACTTTGTAAACTAGCGGAGCGACGCGGACACACATCCGCTTGCCAGCCACAGAAACGCCTCCGGGCCGAGCCCCCCGCCCCCCCGTTCCCCAGCATCAACCCCCGCCAGAGGCTCCATGCACACAAAGGCGCGGGGGTGGCGACGGGACCCTCTTCCAAGTTGCGAGAAAGAAGCAGCACGACGGAAAGCGCTGGGACCGAGGAGACCGGGCGCCAGGACAGAGGGGCGCTCCGCGGGCTACTCACAGGGTGACCGTGCGGTTCGGCAGCGTGTCCGGGGGCAGGACCTGCGCGAGCTCCAGGCTGCTGCACACCACCTTGCCCTCGGCGGCGCCCGCCGCCCTCCCGGCCCCTCTGAGCCGCCCGTCGTGCTTGCAGCCCGGGGGCAGCGCCACGGCCCCGCCGCCCAGCAGCGCGAGCAGCGCCAGCGGCAGCAGCAGAAGAGGCGACGGCGGGCGGCCCCGCGGGCGCCCGGGCCGTTCCATGCTGCGGGCCGGGCGGCCGGCCGGGGCCTGCGGGCCGAGCGACGCAGCGCTGGCCTAGCGGGCCGCCCCGGTGTCCCGGCGGACTGGAGCGCAGCGCGGGCCCGGCGGCGCCCGGAGTCTCGTGGTGGCCGGAGGACGCGCCCTCCTCGGCGCGGACATGCTCCTTTGTCCGCAGCTGCTGCGCTCGGCCTCCGGGGAGCCGCGGGGTCACGGCCGCGTGAGTCCCAGCGCCGCTCTACGGCCGGGCGGGAGCGCCGCCGCTTCCTCCACCTCCTCCTCAGTCGCCGCCGCCTCCCCCGGCCACTGCCCGCGGCGGCTCCTCCCCGCCCGCCGCCCCCGCCCCTTCCCCTCCGCCTCCTCCTCCTCCTCCTCTACCTCGGCCGCTCCGCTCCCCTCGCCGCGCGCCGCTCGGGGAAGGAGGGGCGTGCTCGGACATGTGCGCCGCCCGCCGCGGAGCCGGACCCCCGGTACCTAGGCGCTCCCGGCTTCTGGGCCGGCGTTGGGGGCTGCGGGAGTACCGTAACCCGTAGGGAGGGCGGAAGAAAGTTCTAGTCCAAACTCCAGCCACGGTGGCCACTCTCGCACGCTTCTCTACTCTTCTGCCGCAACCCTCCAGACAAAGGCGCCCCGTGTGTCCCTGGGGGCCGCGCGTTCCGCCCGGCGAGCCCCAGTCCTGGGCTTGGGGAAGGGGAGGAGAGCAGGATTCAATTTCTTTGTAGTACCCAAGAAAGAAGAGAGTGCCGCAAACCAACGTCTTCAAAGGAATCGCCTTCCCTCCTCTGTAGACCTCTCGAACCTCCTCTAGGCACTCCGTAGACCCATTTGTCCCAGATACAGCCGAGCTGGGAACAGGGTCCTGTCCCAGAAAAGGACCCTCCAAAGCCGTTTCTGGCCTTCAGCAATTCCACTTATAACCTCTGCAAAGGATGCATTGGGGCCTCGATGGACCGGCAGCCTTTGGAAAAGGAAATTTCCCTCTGGTATCCAAAGATACCTGAGATATAACCGGTTAGATCAATTGCGAGCAAACCAGCCAAGAAACTCAAGAGGAATCTATTTGTCTTCTAGGCAGTGCTGCCAACCCCGCGCTAACATTTGCAACACCCAGGCTCACCTACCCTATATTTAAATATTTACAAGGAGTGTGTCAAACCTTCAAAAAATATATATTCTGTGCTCTCATCTTGAGAAATACTCCTTAATAACAACCTGGAAAGCCAGGTGTGTGTACCGAGCTCTCAAATACCTTGGAGTTACACCTCATAAGCGGTAGGGAAGAAGGACGTACACCCCAGCACTTGGTCTACACACTTAGGTGACTTTAACTTCTGTGCCCGCTCCATTCATGAGCAAGAGGAGCTTTCTGCACGCTTGTGGACACACCAGCCTCTCAACGAAACTCCATGCACACCCTCAAGCAGCACGTGCACACCCTCAAGTGGTATTGGCAGCCCTTCAGGCTTAGGAGTGCAAACACCAGTTGTTTGGCCCTCCCTTAAGAGGAAAATTCTGGAAAGAGGCCTGCTCAAGCCCTGATAGAGCTTCCCAGGTGGCAGTAGCTGCAAAGAATCTACCAGCAATGTAGGAGACGCGAGAGAAGCGGCTTCGATCCCAAGATGGAGAAGATCCCCTGTACGAGGGCATGGCAACCCAACCCAGTATTCCTGCCTGGAGAATGGCATGGACAGAGGAGCACGACGGGCTATAGTCCATACAATCGCAAAGAGTTGAACTGGACTGAAGGGGTTTAGCGCACAGCTCACAGGACCTGGAAGTAGCAATGGGAATTTTCAGTCACTGAATTCCAGGAGCCTGGGCTCCTTGGACAAGGTCTAGTGACAGAAAGGGGACACAGGCTCTTAGGGAATAAGTCCCTTGGCCCTGGAGATTTTTCACCCTTTGGGGAGGAGAGCTTGGTTGGTGCCCTGTAAAACGCAGACCCAGGGACTTCCCTGGTGGTCCAGCAGTTAAGACTCCTGGCTTCCACTGCAGGAGGCACAGGTTCAATCCCTGGTTGGGGAAGTAGGATCACATATGCTGCCAGGTACAGCTAAAAAATGAAAATAAAGGCAAAAATAAAATAACATGCAGAGCCAGAAAGGGGTTTTTCTTCCCCAAGTCTAAGGTCATTACTAAGGCCCCTACAGAATTTATCTTAGGCACCAGTTCCTAGGAATCTCTTTATATGACTAAAACTTTCTCGCTGGTAAATAAATGATGTCTATTTAACAGACACTGTTGCATTAAATTGAATAGCGCTTTGTTTGATCAACATTTTTTGAAAACCAATGATGTGAACCCGAAGGTGTCTATTGCTAACAGTGCGTTCTGAAATAAGATATTCTAGATCTGCACTGTCCAGTATGGTGGCTATCTAATACTTGAAATGTAGTGTGAGGTCAGAGAGAATTTTTCACTTTACCTTTAATTAATTTAATTCAAACTTCAAGTCCAGGGTGCTTAGTGACTACCTTGTTGAACGGTGCCGTTCTTGACACTGATGGATAGAAAAAGTGGGATATCATCATCACCATTAAGTAGCTTTAAACCTACAAATAAGCTTAAGTGGTGAAATTAAATAAATTCATTTGAATTTATTTAAAGAATTCTTATTCCCTAACAAAATCATCATCGTCATCTGTTTTCTCTATAAAGATGAAAACTTCACAGCTAAATGGAAGTTTATTAGCCATATTACTATTGGCAGAGCCACAATTGTCATGTGAACTCAGAATCTGTGAGTATCTTCACACACTCTACTTCAGCCTATGGTTGAAATAAATTTGCATGTCTGTTTTTAAATTTGCTTACCGTATTAACACCAATTTGATACATATCCTCTTTTTTACCTCACTGTAGTTGAGAAAGCTGTAGAAAGCACAGAATTATCACAGAGATATCTCAAGTAATATCCTGAATCCAAGGAAAACTATGGAGGACATGTTTTAATACATGGATGATTTCAAACATTCTGGCACAGAAATCACTAACTCTGTCTATGAAAGAAATCACTACAAATCACAAAATAATAATACAGTATATTAAAACTGGAAAAGGCTTTAGAAAGTGTATCTTTCAACCCTGTAGTCCTTGGAAAGCACACAACCCTGGGTTACATCATTCTGTACCAGCATGGATTCATAAGGACATGGCAAATGGTCCTTTCCCCAGTTACGAAGATCTCTGAGGATGACACTGTCTGAAACTTACCATCATTTACCCTCAGTCACACCAAAATCTTCGCTTTAATTAAGATACCCCAGCCCTGACAGTGTCTTGTCAGACAGGTCTATCTACTGCTGATCCCCCCTCAGGCATCAAGAACATTATACCTTTTGAAGTTACAGGACTTAATAGGTCCTTTCAAAGTCCTCACTGTGTTGTTGATTATCCCACTTTAGAACATCCTATAGGAACTGTTTGAGAAAACACTCATTAACCATATTCCTGTACACATAGTCCTGTGAAGTTGTATTGCGTCAACTGTTGCTTTAAGGATGGTAGATAGACCACATTCCAAGGCTTCTATGCTGCGAATCCTGTCTTGCTATGTTATGTAAAGCTTGTAGGAGATACCAGGGAAACATTCAAAGATGTTTTGTTTATCCTCCTAGTACACACTCTGTATTAGCTATGTACATGAGTAAATACATATGTATATATATTTACTATGCAATACATACATGGATTTATATATATATATATATCAACCTATTTATCTACCAGACGATGAGCTTCTTGAGATTTTTCCCACCCCTTCTTAAATTACTCCCTCCTACCTTCAGTTACTCCCTATTACATCACTCTAAAATCTAGACCAGTCATCTAGACTGAATCTAGATAACATAGCTTGTTCCAACCTGAAGATGGCTCCCTTTAAAAGTCTGTTTATAGTTTTATGATGTTAGCCTCCCCCACTACATACCAGCTCTATGACACTTTGTCTTATTTACTTTTTAAGGCAGACTCAGTTTCTGGGCTTCCCTAGGGGCTCAGATGGTAAAGAATCTGGCTGCACTGCTGTAGACCTAGGTTCGATCCCTGGGTCCAGAAGATCCCTGGGCGAAGGGAATGGCAACCCACTCCAGTATTCTTGCCTGGGGAATTCCACGGACAGAAGAGCCTGGTGGGCTACAGTCCATGGGGTCCGAAAGAGTCGGACACAACTCAGTGACTAACAGTTTCACTTTCTTCTGTTAGTTACTGCCAGAGAGTCTTTCCTCAATTTTTTCTCCCTTGGAGGCTCAAAAAGCTATGCAATCATTGTCCCTTGGAGGCAAAGAATTGGACACAACTGAGTGACTAACCCTTTCACTTTCTTCTGTTCAGTTCAGTTCAGTTCAGTCACTGAGCTGTGTCTGACTCTTTGTGACCCCATCAGTCGCAGCACTCCAGGCCTTCCTGTCCATCACCAACTCCCAGAGTTCACTCAGACTCACATCCACTGAGTCAGTGATGCCATCCAGCTATCTCATTCTCTGTCGTCCCCTTCTCCTCCTGCCCCCAATCCCTCCCAGCATCAGAGTCTTTTCCAATGAGTCAACTCTTCGATGAGGTGGCCAAAGTACTGGAGTTTCAGCTTCAGCATCATTCCCTCCAAAGAAATCCCAGGGTTGATCTCTTTTAGAATGGACTGGTTGGATTTCCTTGCAGTCCAAGGGACTCTCAAGTGTCTTCTCCAACACCACAGTTCAAAAGCATCAATTCTTTGGCGCTCAGCTTTCTTCACAGCCCAACTCTCACATCCATACATGACCACTGGAAAAACCATAGCCTTGACTAGACGGACCTTAGTAGGCAAAGTAATGTCTCTGCTTTTGAATATGCTGTCTAGGTTGGTCATAACTTTTCTTCCAAGGAGTAAGCATCTTTTGATTTCATGGCTGCAGTCACCATCTGCAGTGATTTTGGAGCCCCCAAAAATAAAGTCTGACATTATTTCCACTGTTTCCCCATCTATTTCCCATGAAGTGATGAGACCAGATGCCATGATCTTAGTTTTCTGAATGTTGAGCTTTAAGCCAACTTTTTCACTCTCCTCTTTCACTTTCATCAAGAGGCTTTTTAGTTCCTCCTCACTTTCTGCCATAAGGGTGGTGTCATCTGCATATCTGAGGTTATTGATATTTCTCCCAGCAATCTTGATTCCAGTTTGTGATTCTTCCAGCCGAGCTTTTCTCATGATGTACTCTGCATATAAGTTAAATAAGCAGGGTGACAATATACAGCCTTGACATACTCCTTTTCCTGTTTGGAACCAGTCTGTTTTTCCATGTCCAGTTCTAACTGTTGCTTCCTGACCTGCATATACGTTTCTCAAGAGGCAGGTCAGGTGCTCTGGTATTCCCATCTTGAGAAATTTTCCACAGTTTATTGTGATCCACACAGTCAAAAGCTTTGGCATAATCAATAAAGCAGAAATAGAGGGTTTTTTTGGAAGTCTTTTGCTTTTTCAGTGATCCAGCAGATGTTGGCAATTTGATCTCTGGTTCCTCTGCCTTTTCTAAAACCAGCTTGAACATCTGGAAGTTCACGGTTCACGTATTGCTGAAGCCTGGCTTGGAGAAATTTGAGCATTACTTTACTAGCATGTGAGATGAGTGCAATTGTGTTGTAGTTTGAGCATTCTTTGACATTGCCTTTCTTTGGGATTGGAATGAAACCGGACCTTTTCCAGTCCTGTGGCCACTGCTGAGTTTTCCAAATGTGCTGGCATATTGAGCAGAGCACTTTCACAGCATGATCTTTCAGGATTTGAAATAGCTCAACTGGAATTCCGTCACCTCCACTAGCTTTGCTCGTAGTGATGTTTCCCAAGGCCCACTTGACTTCACATTCCAGGATGTCTGACTTTAGATGAGTGATCACACCATCATGATTATCTTGGTCGTGAAGATATTTTTTGTATAGTTCTGTGTATTCTTGCCACCTCTTCTTAATATCTTCTGCTTTTGTTAGCTGTGACGACGTGCAGAGCATGGCTGAGAGGAGCTACCCCACGTCCGAGATCAGGGGCAGCAGCCGAGAGGAGCTGCCCCCGCCCGAGGCCAGGGGCGGTGGCCGGGAGGAGCAACTCCATGTCCAAGGAGCAGTGGCTGTGCGGGCGCCGGAGGGCCTAGAGGAGCTATTCCACTGTCAAGGTCAGGAGGTGGGGCGGTGAGGAGATACCCCTCGTCCAAGGTAAGGAGCAGGGGCTGCGCTTTGCTGGAGCAGCCATGAAGAGATACCTCGTGTCCAAGGTAAGAGAAACCCAAGTAAGACGGTAGGTATTGCAAGAGGGCAGACACACTGAAACCATAATCACAGAAAACTAGTCAATCTAATCACACTAGGACCACAGCCTTGTCTAACTCAATGAAACTAAGCCATGCCCTGTGGGGCCACCCAAGACGGGTGGGGCATGGTGGAGAGGTCTGACACAATGTGGTCCACTGGAGAAGGGAATGGCAAACCACTTCAGTATTCTTGCCTTGAGAACCCCATGAACAGTATGAAAAGGCAAAATGATAGGATACTGAAAGAGGAACTCCCCAGGTCAGTAGATGCCCAATATGCTACTGGAGATCAGTGGAGAAATAACTCCAGAAAGAATGAAGGGATGGAGCCAAAGCAAAAACAATACCCAGCTGTGGATGTGACTGGTAATAGAAGTAAGGTCTGATGCTGTGAAGAGCAGTATTGCATAGGAACCTGGAATGTCAGGTCCATGAATCAAGGCAAATTGGAAGTGGTCAAACAAGAGATGGCAAGAGTGAACATCGACATTCTAGGAATCAGCGAACTAACATGGACTGGAATAGGTGAATTGAACTCAGATGACCATTATATTTACTACTGCAGGCAGGAATCCCTTAGAAGACATGGAGTAGCCATCATGGTCAACAAAAGAGTCCGAAATGCAGTACTTGGATGCAATCTCAAAAATGACAGAATGATCTCTGTTCATTTCCAAGGCAAACCATTCAATATCACGGTAATCCAAGTCTATGCCCCAACCAGTAACGCTGAAGAAGCTGAATTTGAATGGTTCTATGAAGACCTACAAGACCTTTTAGAACTAACACCCAAAAAAGATGTCCTTTTCATTTTAGGGGACTGGAATGCAAAAGTAGAAAGTCAAGAAACACCTGGAGTAACAGGCAAATTTGGCCTTCATATGGAATGAAGCAGGGCAAAGACTAATAGAGTTTTGCCACGAAAATGCACTGGTCATAGCAAACACCCTCTTCCAAGAACACAAGAGAAGACTCTACACATGGACATCATCAGATGGCCAACACCGAAATCAGATTGATTATATTCTTTGCAGCCAAAGATGGAGAAGCTCTATACTGTCAGCAAAAACAAGACCGGGAGCTGACTGTGGCTCAGATCATGAACTCTTATTGCCAAATTTAGACTGAAATTGAAGAAAGTAGGGAAAACCACTAGATCATTCAGGTATGACCTAAATCAAATCCCTTATGACTATACAATGGAAGTGAAAAATAGATTTAAGGGACTAGATCTGATAGATAGTGTGCCTGATGAACTATGGACGGAGGTTCATGACATTGTACAGGAGACAGGGATCAAGACCATCCCCATGGAAAAGAAATGCAAAAAAGCAAAATGGCTGTCTGTGAAAAGAAGAGAAGTGAAAAGCAAAGGAGAAAAGGAAAGATTCTTCTGTTACTTGCAGCCAAAGGGCCATTCCCCAGCTTTTTCTCCTTTGGAGGCTGAAAAAGCTACACAATATGGGAACTCCTGGTGGCCATATTGTAGCTCTACCCAGAAATGGTCAAAGTGTTGTCCAACATGGTAGATATTAGACACATGTATTTAAATTTAAATTCAAATTAATTAAAATTAAATAAAACTAAAAATTATATTCCTCAGTCACACTAGTCATAATTCAAGTGCTCACTACCCAGACATGGCTGGTGGATACCATTTTGGGTAGCACAAATTATGGAAGAGTTTCAACTCACAGAAAGTTCTACTCTTCAACACCAATCTGAGGGGAGTCTGCCAAGAAACTTCAGGATAGAAATTTTGTGCATAATAAATAGAGACTTACAAGAGAAGATCTGTCTCACCACCCTCATCCTTCTTGCTTTGGAAATGGTATTGTGAGGACATGAGGCAAGGCCTTTTGAAACCACAAGGCAAAAGGAACAAAGGAAAATTCTGAAATAATAGGAGGAAATGGAAAGACAGAGAAAAACACTTGGATCCCCGAGGTCATCGTTGAGCTGCCTCTGAAACCTCTGGACTTATTTTTATTATGAATGTTCTCTGGTTTAAGCCACTGTTGTTTTCGTTTTCTGGTTCCTACAACAGTGCGTGGCACATGGAAGGGAGTCTAAAGTGTTGATTCTCATAGTTTATACCTTACTCATTTTTATGTGGCACACATCTAACACAGTTCTTCAAATATATTAGCTAGTGAGCATTGAAAAGATTGACTAATGTCCTGTCTTCCAGAATCAAAGGGAAATGTGTAATGTCATGATTAAACTGACATGGAAAGAACAGCAATTTTTAGCACTTGAAATGTCTCAGTGACACCTCTATAAACCCTGTTAATAAACAGACATTCTCTGTTTATTTTTGCATCATTTAATGTTAATCTATTAGTTGTGACAGCTGTAGTTTATATTTTTAGTCATTACATGGCATGTGCTGGAATGCATGCTTGGTTATTACGCAGGACCCAGCTAGAAACAGCAGTAGCTCAAGTAACCCCATAACCTCTTTAGACAGCATTGGCTCCTGTTCTGGCTTACTAGTTACTAGAAATAGTGACCTTCAGCAAGTCACTAAATCTCATCTTTCTGAAATGAGAATTTGAACTGGAACCAGCTTTAAAGTGCTCTGACTTTATCCTGCTAAACCGTGAATTCTTCTACTGTTTGTCTGCTACAGCCAGACTATTATTGGAATGTATCCTTGTGACAGTTAAATGCTCTTTTTAGGTGACCAAATATCTTTCTGAAACGGTATATTCTCTACCCACTGCAGTGTAATTACCATCAGTTGTAAATATAAAGAAGAAATATGAGGCAAAAATTGGGCAGCAGTGCCTTGTGGGGAATTACCTTGATGTAATAGGAGCCTCCAAGTACATGACCAGGCAGGTTAGCACAGAGGTGGTGGAACGGGAAGGCTCACAGTGCAAATTAAGATGCTCAAATCACAGTTTATTATATCCATTTAAAACACATGGACCAGTGAGAAGCAGGGAAAGAGTTGGGTTAGGTTAACCCACAAGGATTAGGATGCAAACAGAAGAAAGACCTATCACCTCAACATATACAATGTGCATATGAACTGAGTTAGTCCATCTGCCTATCTTCCAACTCAGACACATCAACTTTCCCCACTGCTGGTGTAGTTCCAAGGACCAGAGCTGAAGTTTAAGCAAGGTAACCTAACAGATTTACGATGTCTGGAACCAACATCTCACTGCTTTGTTAGAGATGCAGGGGCAGTTATACCTGGCCACAATTATAACTTGCCCAGTAAGCAGCTACGGACTTTATTTGTGCTTCCTGGACAGAGGGAACATGGGGCCAAATCTGATGTCACAAATGAGCAGCTGCTTTTCAATCCAATAAATATTGAGTGTTTCATATGCCATATGCACATTTAGTGAATCATAAAGATTTATCCTTTCATCCTTTTCTAAATAAGTGGTTTTCTCTTTTGTCCCATCATTTTTGTCTGCTCATCACACATGGACTCAACTTTCTTTTTCTTTATCTACCACGTCTCACATGGTCTTTGCTTCTCTACTTAGTGTCATCAACTCTCCTTCCTTTATGCCTATTATTTTTATAGCAGAATTATATGTTTTAAAATATTTAAAACATAATGCATAACATAAAACACAGTACATAATAGAGGAAACAGCAGACTTTGGGGAAATTTAGAAATAGAGTCCACACCAGAAATGTACATTGCCTTCCCAAATAGCAGTATTTCATGAATATTTATCTCTCAAATATGATGTATGTCTTGTTATATCAGCTGTACTCTTATAAATTGTATTCCTATGTGCCAATACAATGATTAAAATCTATCAGCCAACTAGTAATATTAATGATAAACAAAATAGCAAATATACCAATCATGAAGTTTCCATCTAAAATTTTTTTTTAAATAGTAGTCTTCTTCCTTCTTAGGGTCAGTTAACATATTAAAACCCATTAATGGAGCTGAACAGAATGAGAATGTATATTTGAAATTATGCAGTTCTCAATCAAGAATTCACTAGTTTGGCTCAATCTCTGAATCTGTATGTTGATAACACATGGACTTTCTTGCTGTTTGGATTTCTGTAATATGTTTTAAAACACATTCGCATGTTACTCAGAAACCTCAAACAGTAGTAAGTCAAGCAATTTGATTATATAACCTCAATCAAACTTTAAAATTTCAATTTAGATATATTAATTATTTTACTCGTGTGTATTTTGGGTAATAGGAATACTTTAGTTTATGTATAAATAAATCAAAGCTCATAAACATTTTTCTATAACTGTATATAATGCTAAAATACAGAGGAAAGTGAAAGTATAGAGGGAAAAGCATTGATTTTTTTAAGTCGGGAGATAGGATTAATATATTAATCCAAATTAATAAATTTTAATTAAATTAGTGTATTTTAATTTATATTTAAATAAATTAATTTAAATTATTTTGATTTGAATTAATTATTATTGATACAAATTAATTATTTGACTTAAGCAAGCTGCTTAATTTCTTGGGGCCTAGGTTTCTTCACCTGTTATAGGGTTTAATTTTAAATTTAATATGAATTATTATGATTACATTGAAAGCTCCTAACACACAACTTGCACATAGTAAGTACTTGTTGAAGGTTAGCTGATCCTGAATCTAGTCCATTGCTTCATATTCCAGATGAAGCTGAAATCTAAGGAGGTTAAATGAATCTAAGGTCAAACCCTTTGTGCATATGGAAGCCTGAACCAGAGAGCTGGGAAAATTTTGCAGGTGTAGTTGGTTTTCCTTATAAACCTGTAACCAAGCTTTCTTATAAACCTGGTCATGAGTTATGATTTAAACATCACTTGCTTAATATCTATTTCCCTACCTGCAAAACTGAGAAAAATAATAATTGCCCCCCACGCACACACATTCCAGTATTACTGGAAATGTAAAGAAGTGATATGTGATGTGTGAAGGAAATCACTGGGGAAAACATTCCATGTAATTATAGCATATTATTATAAACTTTATAAGCTACAAAAGCATTTCATCTTTAATAACACTACAATTATATATGTATCAATTCTTTTCATCTCTGGAGCTCTAAATTCCTCCAAAATAAACGCTGTGAACACTCAGACAGTGCTTCTACTAGGAAGATAAAATGGAGAATCAAGACAATCATACAGAAAATTCAGGAGGAAGCCAGCCGACTTTCTTCATTCTACCCGACTTTTACAGTTCTATTTGTCCAGTAATTACCTCAATCATCCTCATCCCTTTGCAAGTGAATAACCATCACTGTGCAGATTAATGGCAACCCACTCCAGTACTCTTGCCTGGAAAATCCCATGGATGGAGATGCCTGGTAGGCTGCAGTCCATGGGGTCGCGAAGAGTCGGACATGACTGAGTGACTTCACTTTTACTTTTCACTTTCATGCATTGGAGAAGGAAACGGCAACCCACTCCAGTGTTCTTGCCTGGAGAATCCCAGGGACAGGGGAGCCTGGTGGGCTGCCGTCTCTGGGGTCGCACAGAGTTGAACACGACTGAAGTGACTTAGCAGCAGCTGATGGCTCAGTGGAATTGGCCTACAATGCAGGAGACTTGAGAGACTGGGTTCAGGAGGAAATGGCAACCCACTCCAGTGTTCTTGCCTGAAAAATTCCGCGGACAGAGGAGCCTATAGGGCTACAGGCCAAAGGGTCGCAAAGAATTGGACATAATTGAGCAAGTAGGAGAAGGCAATGGCACCCCACTCTGGTACTCTTGCCTGGAAGATCCCATGGATGGAGGAGCCTGGTGGGCTGCAGTCCATGGTGTCACTAAGAGTCGGACACGACTGAAGCGACTTAGCAGCAGCAGCAGCAGAGCAACTAAGCACACACATACAGATTAATGTGTATATTTTCCAAGTTCAGTTCAGTATAATCAAGATGCTTCTTTAGGTACTTGCCATGAAGGGAAAGCTTTTGCCTTGTTTATTACTATATCCTAGCACCTTGAACAGTGCCGCACTTGCAAAAGGCACTCCATAAATATTTGTTGAATGAATAATGAATGCATGAACAAAAGAAGAGAGAATATTTCTCCACTCATTAATTTGTCTTTTCATGACTGCCAAATAACCATAACTTATTTGCTATATGGTAAGTCAAGCAAAACTTATATTTATGAGCTCATCTCTTAGCTCAACTGGCTGCATTGAAATTTCTCATACTTGCACTTACTCCTTAAGTGAATGTTTGATGATATAGATTATAAATGTTAAAAACCCCAACAGTCTGACTCTAGTCTTTCCCCATCAGGAAACTTATTCATCTATATGAAACCTATTTGGCTGTGAAAGCTTTGTATATAAATTCTAAATTCACTTAATTAGCTTCTCTAATCTTCATTAGATAAAACTCAGCCCCTTCTGATGGGCATATGCAAAGTCTTAAGGGGAGAGAGTGATTCTATTCCATACTGTATCTCACCGTGCTTGAGCCTTTCAGGGTTACTCATTACTCAGTTGGCTAAGAATATTTCCTGCTTTTATTTCGTTTTGTGTGCATATTCATTCCCCTCCTTTCCTTCTTGTACTCGAACTCTGAAAGGAGGGAGTCAAGAGTCAGGCATTCATAGATCCTTTGCCAAAGCACCATGAAATGCGATCAAAACTAGTCTTATGTTAGTCAAAATCATTTCAGCTGAAAGTAACAGAAACACCATTCCAAATAGTTTATACACAAAAAGAAATATGTTAGTTCATGTAGCTAGAATGTTGCTTCAGGCATAGCTGGATCAAGGAGCTGAAATGATGTCCCCAGTTTTCTCTCTTCATTTCTTAGCACTTTTATTGGCTTCGGTGTCTGGCAAGAATTACTCATAATTGGAGAGCCACAGA
Source organism: Capra hircus (assembly GCF_001704415.2). Taxonomy (NCBI): domain Eukaryota; kingdom Metazoa; phylum Chordata; class Mammalia; order Artiodactyla; family Bovidae; genus Capra; species Capra hircus. The sequence continues at coordinate 42,549,511 of NC_030813.1, forward strand.
CAGCTTCACCTTTACATCATCCTCACGTTGTAAAATCCTAGCAAAAAGATAAAAATAACAACAGAACAAAAACAACAATCCCCCCTCCACACACAGGATTCCCAGTGAGGGATGTGACTGGCCTGTCCGTGTCACACATCCCTGAAGAAGGGGTGGAGACAATGAAGTCCTCTGACTGCCTAATCTGAATTGAAAACATACCTCCGAAACAGATGTAGAATCAGCTGAATTCTCCAAATATATTCTTCTTTTTTTTTTTTCTTTTGGCTGTGTCCTGAGGTTTGTGGAGTCTTAGTTCCCCAACCAGGAATAGAACCCACACTTGGAGTCCTAACCACTGGGTCACCAGGGAATTCTCTCCAAATATATTATTAAAGGTAGAAAAAAAAAAAACTCATGGAGAAGCAGGTAGCTTAGTTGCGCCTGTACAGAATGTTTGGCTCAGCCTTTACTAAACTCTAATCACCTTTCCCCTCTCCCCACACCTCAGCTTTATCCTATAAATACCCCAAGACCCTTGCTTTTGAGGAGACAGATTTGAGATGCATTCTCTTTCTCCTCCATTGATTACCTCCTGAATAAATCCTCGCTTTGAGGCAAACCTTGGCTTCTCAGTGTCTGGCTTGCTGCATTGTGCAAAAAAGCCTTTGGTAAAACCTTCAAGGCATTTGTTGTCAGATGGGAAGGACAAATATATAATCCTTTAATTACTATTGTAAAGGTCCTTAAATTCCTTCAGCAAAGGATAATTACTATTTAAAAATTGCCAGCTATTATTACTGCTTATCACCAAATTCCTCTCTTCTGCAACAGAGATCAAAGGTTTAAATATATAAAAATATAATCATAAAGTGTTTTAAACATTGTCTTTATATGCATATATATGATCATATAGATGTATATGTGTGTGTGCATATATGTACCACATCAAGACACAAAGCTTGAATTGGTAAGTTTTATCTCATAAGGTTACAAATTCTGGCTGAACAAATACTATTAAAAAAAATCAAAGTCAAGCTGCTAAAAAGCTTTGCAATGTATATATGGTAGAGGAATAATTTCTTTATTATATTTACAAAGCTTACAAATCAGTAAGAAAACCTTCAGTTACTTAAGAAAAATATAGACGAGCTAGCTCACAGAAGGAAAAATAAAAGGTGTAATATGGAAGGATGTTCAGCCTCACAAAAAAGAAATGCAAGCAAACCAACCCACCAACCAAAATCTAAATACTAATTTTTAGCCATCAAATTGGAAAAAATAAAATAGCATTTCGTGAAATAAATAAAATAGCATTTCATGACTTCCTTGTGTGGAGAAGTCAACAATTCCCTACATGGTTGAAGGCAATACAAATTGATACAATTTTGTTGTTGTTCTCCCCCCACCCTGCCACCCCGGCCCCCACCAGCTTCAGTTCAGTCCCCGCCCCCGCCAGCTTCAGTTCAGTCCAGTTCAGTCGCTCAGTCGTGTCCGACTCTTTCTGACCCCATGAATTGCAGCACACCAGGCCTTCCTGTCCATCACCAACTCCCGGAGTTCACTCAGACTCACGTCCATCGAGTCCGTGATGCCATCCAGCCATCTCATCCTCTGTCGTCCCCTTCTCCTCCTGCCCCCAATCCCTCCCAGCATCAGAGTCTTTTCCAATGAGTCAACTCTTCTCATGAGGTGGCCAAAGGACTGCAGCTACAGCTTTAGCATCATTCCTTCCAAAGAAATCCCAGGGTTGATCTCCTTCAGAATGGACTGGTTGGATCTCTTTGCAGTCCAAGGGACTCTCAAGAGTCTTCTCCAACACCACAGTTCAAAAGCATCAATTCTTCGGCGCTCAGCCTTCTTCACAGTCCAACTCTCACATCCATACATGACCACAGGAAAAACCATAGCCTTGACTAGACGGACCTTAGTAGGCAAAGTAATGTCTCTGCTTTTCAATATGCTATCTAGGTTGGTCATAACTTTTCTTCCAGGGAGTAAGTGTCTTTTTATTTCCTGGCTGCAGTCACCATCTGCAGTGATTTTGGAGCCCCCCAAAATAAAGTCTGACACTGTTTCCACTGTCTATTTCCCCATCTATTTCCCATGAAGTGATGGGACCAGATGCCAGCTTATTGAGATATAATTGACACATAACATTGTGTACATTTGTGTCAACATGTTGATTTGATACATTTATAAATTGCAAAGTGATTATTACTAAATATTAGCTGCTACCTCTGTCTTCTTCATCACATAGTTACCATTATTTTTTGTAGTGAGAATGCTAAAGATTTAGTCTCTTGGCTATAGAATCTATGATACATTATTATTAGCTGTAATCAATATGCTCTAAATTAGTGATACAACTTAGTGCATTTTTTATAATGGCAAATTGGAAATAATATGTCTATTAATAAGTTGAATGGAAAAATGGGTTCAGTAAATTATAACAAATTACAAATGGGGAGCACTTCACCTCAAGTGAAGACCTGAGGAAAGAGACTAAGATCTCTGTTTGCTGATCTGTGAAAGAAGCCATTGATCCTCATTTCTAGAAATAATGTGTGTATGTGTGTCTATTTGTAGTATGAGTATATGGAATATTTCTAGAAGGATATAAAGAAACAGTTATAAAGGCCACCTTACCTCGGAAAGGGATTGTTGGTGAGGAGACTTACATTTCATTATACTTTTTTTTATTATTTTATTTTTAAAAAACCTGTGTGTGTGTGTGTGTGCGTGTGCGTGTGTGCGTGCGCGTCTGCACACTCAATCGTGTCCCACTGTTTGCAACCCCATGGACTGTAGCCCGCCAGGCTGCTCTGTCCATGGGATTCTCCAGGCAACAATACTGGAGTTGCTGTTTCCTACTCCACGGGATCTTCCCAACTCAAGGATCAAGTTCATGTCTCTTGCATTTCCTACAGTGGCAGGAGGATTCTTTACCACTTTGCCACCCATTTACTCTTAAAGGGCAAGATAATTTTAAAGATTGAGAGCAAAAATATAAGTATACTTTCATTCAATTTTTTGACATTAGTAGACTGCAAATTATCAAAGTATGTCCTATTTTTCCCCAGTAAAAATTTCTTGAAGAAATCCTCTTAATTTTGTAAATGTAAAAAATATGATTATGTAAGTATAAACACTATAAAGCAAGCAGGTACCCATTGCCCCAAGGGAGGCCTTTTTCTTATGACCAAAAGTTCTGTTTTTAATATCCCTTCAAATGTAGATCAGGTCACTGGGGGAAGGGTGAGTAAATCTGCATAGGAACAAAGAAGATTCCTGAACACCTAGGGATGCAGACTCTTAAGACCAGCACCTTTCTGAGGCTCTGTGTGTGAAAATGGTAGTCACTCAGTCCCTTCCAACTCTTTGCAACCCCATGGACTGTAGTCCTCCAGGCTTCTCTGTCCATGGAATGCCCCAGGCAAGAATATTGGAGTGGGTGGCCATTCCCTTCTCCAGGGGATCTTTCAGACCCCGGGATCAAACCCAGGTCTCTCGCATTGCAGGCAGATTCTTTACCATCTGAGCCACCAGGGAAATCCCTCTCTGAGGCTCAAAGGCTTTCAGTCTTTGAAGGACTTTGGTACTTTTGAGGCATTTAAGTAATATTTAGTGCAACTCAGAGGACAGAGATATGCAGAGGACAGAGATAGGCAGAGATAACCTCAAATATGCAGATGACACCCACCCTTATGGCAGAAAGCAAAGAAGAACTAAAGAGCCTCTTAATGAAAGTGAAAGAGGAGAGTGAAAAAGTTGGCATAAAGCTCAGCATTCAGAAAACGAAGATCATGGCATCTGGTCTCATCACTTCATGGCAAACAGATGGGGAAACAGTGGAAACAGTGACAGACTTTTGGGGGGGGGGCTCCAAAATCAGTGCAGATGGTGACTGCAGCCATGAAATTAAAAGATGCTTGCTCCTTGGAAGGAAAGTTATGATCAACCCAAACAGCATATTAAAAAGCAGAGACATTACTTGCCAACAAAGGTCCGTCTAGTCAAGGTTATGGTTTTTCCAGTAGTCATGTATGGATGTAAGAGTTGGACTATAAAGTAGAGTGGTGTTGGAGAAGACTCTTGAGAGTCCCTTGGACAGCAAGGAGATCCAACCAGTCCAACCTAAAGGAAGCAGTCTTGAATATTCATTGGAAGGACTGATGCTGAAGCTAAAGCTCCAATACTTTGGCCACCTGATGCAAAGAACTGAGTCATTTGAAAAGACCCTGATGCTGGGAAAGATTGAAGGGGAGGAGAAGGGGACGACAGAGGATAAGATGGTTGGATGGCATCACCGACTCAATGGACATGAGCTTGAGTAAACTCCGGGAGTTGGTGATGGACAGGGAGGCCTGGCGTGCTGCGGTCCATGGAGTCGCAAAGAGTCAGACACGACTGAGCGACTGAACTGAACTGAGAGGACAGAGAACTGCCTGTGGAAGGCTCCTGCAGCTAGAAAGAAAATGGAACATTTGGAAAAAGTTAAAAGGCAAATCTAGCAGGGCCTCAAATGGAAGGAAGGGAGCCAGCCAATGACAGTGGTGAGGTAAGAAAAGGTAAGGTCTGGCAGGGACTGTGGCTTTGTTCATGGAGAGAATGTTGTTTTTCACCTTAGTAACATTTGGAAGCCATTGAAGGGTTTAAAGTGGAGGGAAGACACCATAAAGGTTACAGTTTTATGTACTTCCTTTGGTTCCTACACCTTGGAGAATGGGGGACTGCAGAAAACTAGATTCTGGGAAATAATTAGGTGCTTCAGCCAGAGGTGAGAGATTATTCTGGTAGCTTAAGCCAAGATGTTGGGAATGGAGATGAAAAGAGGATGCATATGAATGACACTGTAATTAAGAAACCACAGGACTCACTTCTGCGGTTGTCTGGTTGGGGATATGAGGGACAGGGGTGATGTCAGATACCTTCCAGGTTTTGGTTTACCTGAGTGTGTGATGATGCCATTCACCGAGACAAGAAACCCTGGAGGAAGAGCAGTTTCCCTGGGAGGATCACGAGCGCTGTTGGGACATGTTGAGACCGAGGTTTGTTTTAATCATTCAGGTGATGCTTTGAATGTGCACCTGGAGTTTTCAACAAGGGCTGGAGAGACAAATATATATATTTGCCGCAAGAAATGGCTTGTGGGAATCTTAATTCCCTGACAATGGATTGAACCCTTGCCACTAGTAACTAAAGCATAGCGTCCTAACCACTGGGCTGCCAGGTCATTCCCACTGATTTTTTTTTTTTTTAATATAAGGGAAAGTGAAAGTGTAAATCACGCAGTGGTGTCTGACTTTTTGCAGCCTCACGGACTGTAGTCCTCAAGACACCTCTATCCATGGAATTCTCCAGGCAAGAATGTGTGTGTGAATGCTAAGTCATGTCTGATTGTTTGTGACCCCATGGACTGTAGCTCGTCAGGCTCCCCTGTCCATGGAATTCTCTGGATAAGAATACTGGAAATAATCATGCCCTTCTCCAGAGATCTTCCTGACCCAGGGATCGAACCTGGGTCCCCTGCTTTGCAGGCAGATTCTTTACCCTTGGAGCCACCAAGGAAGCCCATAAATCAAAGCCTATAAACATTATTAGAGGCATAGGTGAGGATGAGATTTCCTAAATAGAAAGGTCAGAGTGAGAAAAGAGTAGGGATTAGCAGGCATCTGTCCTAAAGAAAGTCTGCTTTTGAATATTGGGAGGGGAGGAGGCCGCAGCAGATAAGGAATAAGAAGAGCTGGCACCAGAGTAACTAGAGAAAGTCACTTGTACTGAAAAAAAAAAGCAAAATCTAAAAGTTGAGAATTATATTTCATTTGGGCTTCCCTTGTGATTCAGCTGGTAAAGAATCCACCTGCAATGAGGGAGTCCTGGGTTCGAGGACGATCCCCTGGAGAAAGGAAAGGCTACTATCCACTGCAGTAGTCTGACCTGGAGAATTCCACGGACTGTATAGTCCATGGGGTCACAAAGAGTTGGACACGACTGAGCAACTTTCACATTCACTTTTATGTTTCACTTGGGGCTTTACTGAGAACTATAGCCCAGGAAGAGCTTCCCTGGTAGTTCAGCGGTAGTCTGCCTGCAATGTGGGAGACCCAGGTTCAATCCCTGGGTTGGGAAGATCCCCTGGAAAAGGAAATGGCAACCCACTTCAGTATTCTTGCCTGGGAAATCCCATGGACGGAGGAGCCTGGTGGGTTACAGTTCATGGGGTTACAAAGAGTTGGACAGGACTAAGCGACTAACATACACATAGCCCAGGAAGGCGGCCTCTCAACTCTGATGAACTGTTCCGAAAAGGTAGGAGAGGAACCAGGATACAGGAGAGTTTTGCTGGGAAAACAAATACGTTGTCAAATGTCAAAAGATTACTACTAATCATAAAACAGACACCTCCAGCTAATGACTTTAGAGCTTTTCTAAGTATTGGAAGATGCAAGAGTCTGGGCTCATTAAAATTGTTCCTTTGATGTGTATCTTAGCCATCTAGGGCCAGTATCCTGTGTTTCCACATCCAGAATTCCCCTCGGGGTGCACCATGGAGGGGGAGCCGTGGCTGAAGTCTTGATGGCTGTAACATCCTTTGTTTACTGATGGTGTAATAAGTGATTGGTGATAAATCCGTAAGGTCACTTAATTATTGTTCTACTAAGTGATCACTTAGTGGTAAATAAGATTTGAAGAAAACTTTATCAGGAGCAAGATCTATTATTTTAATGTAACCCTTCTTAAACTGCCTTCTGGAACACAAAATTAAACACCAAAGGAAAAAACAACACTAAAAGCACAAAATCAACTGTTCTATCTGCCAAACCCAGCAGCACTCTATCCTCCACCCCCAGTCCTACTACTGTGCTAACAAAATCCTTTACTGTTGGTGGTACAACTTTTTATGAGATTGCTCTGAGTTTTCCTAGCAAGTATGGAAATTCCAGCTGGCTTCTCTTCAGCTGTTGCAGGAATCAAGAGAATTATTATTTTCTATTCTTTGTGTCTCAACTCAGTTTTTTGGAGACAGAGCTAAAAATTCCATGCCAGATGGTGCTCTAAAGATTCTGTTGCCATCAAGCCATAGTGGAAAAATACTTTATCAATCAATCATTCAATCAGGGCCATCTTTTGCCCACTGATGTCTTTTAAAGATGAATATCTAGTCTAGTCCTTTATAAGTCTCCTGCAAAATTTTTCCCTATGGACAAAAGTAGGTAAAAATATTAGGGCTGATTTCCAGAAGGAGTTTTTTTCCTCAGCAGTATAGAGCAAAGGGCTTCCCTGGTGGTTCAAATGGTAAAGAATCTGCCTGCAATGTGGGAGACATGGGTTTGATGCCTGGGAAGGGAAGATCCCCTGAAGAAGGGAATGGCTAACCACTCCAGTATTCTTTCCTGGAGAATTCCATGGACAGAGGAGCCTGGCAGGCTACAGTCCATGGAATCACAAAGAGACACAACTGAGCGACTTAACACTAGAGTAAAGGTCTGCTAACGTTTTCTGTAAGGGCTAGATGGTAAATATCTTAGCCTGGGTCAGCTCTATAGTCTCTGTTACAACTACTGTGGTGAAAAAAAGTGATGAATAACATAAATTAAAGAGCACCATGTTTCAATTAAACTATTTATGGGCACTGAAATTGGAATTTCATGTAATTTTCATGTGTTGTGAAATGTTCTTTTCTCCCCATCCATTAAAAATGCAAAAGCCACCTTAGCTTGTGGGCATCATAAATTTGGATGATGCGGTGACCTCTGCTTTAGACGAGGACCATCACAGCAAGTCTTAACCTGAGTTGTCACCACCTCCTTCCCTTTCCACAATAATTAATTTAGAAAATTCAATTTGAGTTGTTGAAAATGGAAATGATAAACCCTGGGGACAAAAATAAATAAATCTGGAAAATGTTGGAAATAGTTCTTCCAACATTTTTATATAAGACAGTTTTAGTGGTCTGTAACATCCAGGGGTGGCCATTTGCTTGGAGTTGATAAGACATAATGGTAACAGCTCAGATAGGGCTCCTAACTACAAGTTCTTACCACTCAAACTGAGGTTGAATCAGAACAGTTGTCTGTCAATCCATGTGTTGCAAAAACTAGCTGATTGTTGCAGCAGATGTTTGAAATGTAATTATAAGCACTTAGAGACATTTTGGAAGGATGTCTGACCCAAGAAGTTCTTTTGGTGTCTGCCTGAAAAATCAACATGAATCCTTGAAATGCATTTTAAATGCTTCCGGAGCCCTTAACCTGAAGGGACCTTGGGCCAGTATAATGTCAAGTAGGATAGAATGTGATTCATCTCTTTTTACAGGCTTCTTATGATCTGTGCTTCTTCCAGGCTACCTGACATAAATTAAAGCAATGAGATCATTCAAATTTCCTTTGAACATTTACACCAACGGTGATCTGATGATCCTCGTTTAGAAAATCAACATTATTTCTCCATAAAATTCATCCTTTATGTAAAAATAACTTATGAGTTGGGTTCAAGTCTTTATTTCTTATTCCCAGTCCTTACCTAATTTGAGATATAGACCAAAATGGGGCCTTCTACAAAAGTAATTCTGTAATAGGATCAGTCAAAAGACATAACCATTAAGAGGTCCTCAGACTCTGAAGACAAGGGCACAATAAAAATCTGTAATTTCCAGAGTTTCTAAGAAATATTTTCAAAATCGAACCTCAGACTAGTAGCCAGACCCCTGAAGCTAAGGAAAACTCCTTGACTGACAATATGCTAAGGAACTGCTTCCAAGAAAACTCTTCCTCAACATAGTTCACCTTGCTCAACCTCCTTTGGTCACAGAAACTCTATTTAGGGAATTTAAGGCATAACTGCTGGTACCTGAAGCTGGAAAGGCTACCTGAAAACAGGATGGATTTTTATCCAGTCAGTGAGCTTTAGAGACACCAGCTTGGTCTGTTTTTGTCTCTCACTTGAACAGAGGCCCATAGCCTCTGTGAGACTGAGTGCTTTCAAATTGTGCTGCTGGAAAAGACTCTTGAGAGTCCCTTGGAGAGCAAGGAGATCAAATCAGTCAATCCTAAAGGAAATCAACCCTGAATATTCATTGGAAGGACTGATGCTGAAGCTGAAGTTCCAATATTTTGCCCACCTGATGTAAAGAGCTGATTCATTAGAAAAGACCCTGATGTTGGGAAAGATTGAGGGCAGGAGTAGAAGGGGGCGACAGAGGATGAGATGGTAGGATGGCATCACTGACTCAATGAACATGAGTTTGAACAAATTCCGGGAGATGGTAAAAGGATAGGGAAGTCTGGTGTGCTGCAGGCCAAGGGCTAGCAGAGTCAGACACAGCTTAGTGATTGAACAACAACTACTCCAGAAGACTACATGCTTACTAAGTTGCTCAGTCATGTCCAACTCTTTGTGACCCCATGGACTACAGCCTGCAAGCTCCTCTGTCCGTGGGATTTTCCAGTTGAGAATACTGAAGTGGGTTACCATTTCCTCCTCCAGGGGATCTACCTGACTCAGGGATCGAACCCACGTCTCTTGTGTCTCCTGCATTGGCAGGTGGATTCTTTACCACTGGAGCCACCTGGGAAGCCCCCTGTAAGATTACCCTGTATAGCAAAGGAAATCTTAAAAGTCTCCTGCAGAAATCATAATGAGATTGCATCAGCCCTCATATTGGCAGGTAGTCTCAACTGGCATCATCCACCAGAAACACAATCCTGGTAAACATGTAAAGGAGAAACAAGGATGGGAGCCAGCTCCCTCTGGCAAGTCTCTCTATTATTGGTAAATGGATTGTTTTCAGTTCTCAATGGTTCCTCAGATTTTCTGAGGAACTCAACTTGCCTGGCTCAAAGTGTTGCTATTAGCCCTGATAATCATTTGCTCTTCCTGCTTGGGCCCTTGTGAAGTAATTACAACAGGTCAAGGAAGATCCTTTTCCCATCCTGCACCTTGGGAGACTCTAATCTGATTCAATCCAATATGCAGTTGACACTTCAACAACACAGGTTTGAACTTTGAGGGTCCACCTATGCACGGAGTGGATTTTTCTCATTTATTTATTTATTTGGCTATGCTGGGTCTTCAGCGCTGCGTGCAGGCTGGCTCTCATTGCAGTGAACAGGGGCTACTCTCTAGTTGCGGTGGCTTCTCTAGTTGTGGCACACGGGTTCAGCAGGTTGAGGCACAAGGGCTTAGTTGCCCTATGGCATGTGGGATCTTCCCAGACCAGGGACTGAACCTGTGTCTCCTGCATTGGCAGGTGGATTCTTAACTTCTGGAACCACCAGGGAAATCTGGATTTTTCAATTAGCACCTAGTCCAGTACTACATAGTCCAAGGTTGGTTGAATCCATATATGTGAACTGGGGATACAGAAGGCCAAATGTGAAGTTATATGGGGAAATTTTGAGTGCACAAAAGTTTGGCACCCCTAACCCCCCGTATTGTTCAAGGGTCCACTGCGCTTCAACACTGCCAAGGTCTTATTAAATATATTCCCATTTATTCAATACATTCAGGTCAGTTCTGTCTTTCCCCTGGACATCCCCCACAGCTCTTACATGACTTTCAGGTTGGAGACCTAGTCTTCCTGAAGAGATAGCCCTGAAAGATTGAGTCTGAATCCAGGTGAAAGGGACCCACCTTTATTCTCCTAATTACCAATACTGCTACAAAACTGCAAGAAGTACAATCTTGGGCTCATATTTCATAATTGAAAAAATACAAACCAATGACTTTGCCCTTCTTTGCTCTGTCCTTTCCCTCCTTTGCATCCTCATCACAGGAAGGGCAAACTCCTTTGTTAAGTCGGCTCAATTTTTTCAAACTATCCCTACATTCTCCACTCATCCCCCCACCTGACACCAGGATGAACACCCAATTGTCATTCCCTTCAACACGTCTCAGGGAGACTTTCCCCTTAATGATCATATTGGCATTTCAACTACGCCCATATCACCAACCTCAACCTCTCAGTAGATGCTAACTGAAACTTAATTCCCAGTGTAATTAATACTTTTCTTGAAGTCTCCAAGCTTCACAGCTTTAATTCCTCAGGATGTAGGAAAAAACACACTTTTTTTTTTTATCCCTAATAACCATTTTTTCCTCCACCGCATTTCAGCCAGGCTTACAAATTTTGCTTAATTCTAAGCAAGACTCTGCCTTCCTGAGGGATATACCCCATGGTTAACCCCAGGTATTATTAATAATTTCTATCCCCCCAAGCTGTTTGTGGGCACCTCCTCCCGAGATATTACTATTTGTCAGCAAGACTACCCCTGCCTTTCCCACATATACCCGTTTTTCCTATGTCATTACCTTATATGGGAGCTCTCTTCTAGGACTTCCATTTATTCAAAATCACCAGCCCACCTGTTGATCATGTGTCCCTCTGGAGATTTAAATGATTATTTCCAGATGAGAAAACTACAGGGTATTCAGGAAAACTCCTAGGAAACGTCAATTCTCTCTTTATGTGTGCTGTGAGGGTCATGGTGCCCACTCTGGGAATTACACAGTTTGAAAAGGTGGTTAGAACTCTCTCGTTAAGCCAGACAGGACCGCAGATGGAAGCACTGCCGATAAGCCTAAACTCATTGGCCAGTGTTGTGGACAATGACACAGCACTGGGCTTTCTCCTTTCTAGTTTGTGAGGTGCCTGCTTCATGGCCAACACTTCCTGCTACACTTGGATTAATGTCACAGACCAAGTCGAGTCATCAATTACTAGACTGAATGACAAGGCTACTTGATTCTCTAAGGTTGAGCCAAATGCCCAATAGGACGTGTTCTCCTGGACAGGAAATGGAAAGCAGGATCTTGGCTTTGAGGTATATTGCAAAGATTATCAGTCTTTTTGCTTGTAATCTTATGCCTTGCAGTTGGGTGATGAGTCTTGTTCAGAGTCCTAAGTTCTAACACTATCGCGCAGCCATCATCTTGAAACAAAATTCAGCAGTGTATTATGATCTATCAGAGTTAAAAACAACTCCATTTTCAACTGACTTCTCATGCAGAAGCTGAGTTTCAACTGATAGTTGTTACACATCAGGATCGAAACTGAACTGACAATGGTATAGAGCTAGACATCCCTCATCCCCTTGTTTCCAGATGTAACTATTTAAGGACAACCTATGGCTGTCTTCAACAAGAAGGGAAAGAAGTGTGGCAAGGCCAAACATAACTTTCCCCTATTGTCTGGACTTGCTAACAAGGCCAGACACAGACCTTTCCCCCTTTGCCAACTTCCCATTCTTTGTCTCATGAGTGATTAGCTAAGATTAAAACTATGTATCCTCTGCTTCCCTGGTGGTCCAGGGAATAAGATTCTGCATTGCCAGTGCAGGGGGCCTGGGTTCAATCCTTGGTTAGGAAACTAGATCCCACATGCTGCCACTAAATATCCTGCATGCTGCAATGGAGGTCGAAGATGCTTTGTGCTGCATTTGAGATCCAGCACAGGCAAGTAAATACATTAAATAAAAATATTCTAAAAAAAATTGACAATTAAAAAAAATATATATATATCCTCTGAAACTAACTAGACAAGAAACCTTTCCCTATTCAGCTGATTGACTTTCCTTGACTATAAAACAATTTCAACTGTAAATGACCTTCCGATACTTGTATACTACTCCTGATGAGAAGCTCTGATCTTCAGATCTGGTTGTTCTCCCTGTTGCAATAGTATGGATAAAATCAATCTCCATGCTTGTCCAGTTTTTGTCTTTGACAGGTCTTAGAAAAGTGTGAGGAGAAGGCAATGGCACCCAACTCCAGTACTCTTGCCTGGAAAATCCCGTGGACAGAGGAGCCTGGTAGGCTGCAGTCCATGGGGTTGCTGAGAGTTGGACACGACTCAGTGACTTCACTTTCACTTTTCACTTTTATGCATTGGAGAAGGAAATGGCAACCCACTCCAGTGTTCTTGCCTGGAGAATCCCAGGGATGGTGGAGCCTGGTGGGCTGCTGTCTGTGGGGTCGCACAGAGTCGGACACGACTGAAGCGACTTAGCAGCAGTAGCAGCAGACAAGTGTGAAGGAGCATTTCACCTTTCTTTGGCTTTGGTCTCCAAAGAATCTAGTCATGCATTAGAATTATCTTTCCAAGCAGTAGGAAGAAAATTTGGCTTCTTTTGTGGCTCAGTAGTTAAGAACCTGCTTGCCAATGCAGGAGACGCTGGTTCAATCCCTGGGTCAGGAAGATCTCAAGGAGAAGGAAGTGGCAATCCACTCCAGTATTCTTACCTGGGAAATCCCATGGACAGAAGAGCCTGGAGGGCTACAGTCCATGGGGTTGCAAAAGAGTCTGATACGACTTAGCGACTTAACAAGACAAACAAGGAGAAACTTACCTTTGTTCCCTTGAGGCAAATCTAGGGCTAGACAGGGACTAGGAATGAGTAAAGGACTAATTTCTATAAGAAAGCCCTAGTAGAAAATAGATAGATTATATAGTGGAATATTGATTATTTTGTACCAAGTTACTTTTGGTATTTCTATACCTGTTTAGTACTCAGTCAATTATTTTTAATCTTTCAACATGGTTCTTGCTGTGCTATGGAGAATTAAGGGATGAGTCTTATATTCCATCCTGGAAGAAAATGTCAAAGAGGGAGCAGCATTCTCATTAAGTGGCAGGAGAAATTAATGAGAAATCTCCAAGAACAAGATTTGGGTCTCTGAGATATGGCTGTCTCGCCTCATCAAATATTATTCCCAAATCAATAATTTGAGGTTAGCTGAATTTGAATTTCATTACAAATAAAAATGGTTTCCTTACACAAGAAAAGAATAGAGTTTGTGGCTCCTTACATGGAGAATTGGGTTTTGTTTTTTTTTTTTCCTCTTTTAAGGAAAGTCAAGACCAACCATTCAATCAGTAAGGAAAAGTTACTGATTTGGAAGCATGATCTGAGTATTAGGAATACTGAGAGGCTGTACAGGATAAATACAGAACATGATAACTAGGCAGGTATGACCTGTTAATGGGGGTAAGAGTGTCAAGCTAGAAGCTGGGTTAGTCAGGTAAGGCAATTGAAAGGGGCTGCTGTGGGAGGCATTCACAGTAACCAGTACCTTCCTTTACTGGAGGCTGTACAGTGAGTTGGTTCAGAAATCAGTAGAAGTCCCACTTCAGGAGTTAGTTGTCTCATGATTGAAGAGTCTGAATCCTCCAGCTGAATGGGACTTGAAGCCAATGAACTGGACTTGAAGCCAAAATGCTAACAATTTAAGGAAAGTTTGGAATTTTCTCATTTCAAAGGTAGGTGGAATATACATTGCATGAATCTTGAATAAGGGTGAACATTAGCTAAAGGAAGTGACCCTGGAAATTAAAAAAAAAAAAATTTCCCACTCATAACTGATATGCCAAAATGATTTAGGATCTCTCAAATGTGTCTGTAATTTGTCATCTGTTAATACCAGAAATTCAGTGAAGAAATATGGGCTCAACATTAAACAGAAGCACCGAGTTCTAAGCCTTAAACTGCTGTGTTTATGCACAATGTTTAATAGTGTTAATATCCGTGACATCTCAGAGATGCTGTGTAGCACAAAGGAATAAAAATACATTTCTGGGTTCTGGGTACTATAAGAAACGCCACGGGAAGAAAGAGCCACCCCTATGGACCATTGATCAGGGCCTTTATTGGGCGGTCGCTCTCGGGCAGGACTCCTGGGGGCGGGTGAGCAAGGAAGCGAAGGGAGTCTGTGAGGTATGAGGGGTGAGGAAGGGTTTTATAGCCAGGGCCGGGCTCCCATATAAGGAAGAAAGCGCGGGCTCAGCGGTGATTGGTGTCCAAGGGCTCCAGGTCGGCACCTAATTGGACGGCTTGGTTGTCGGCCCGCCTCCGGGACTTGTCTGCGGCACTTTTTCGGGGCATGCCTCAACACGGCCGGGCAAGCCTCAACATGTCCGGGCATGCCTCAACATGCCCGACCCTGCCCGACCTTTCAGGTACTAGGAGCAAACTTTAGAAGGAAAGAATTAAATTAAAGATCCAACCTTTTGTTACAGTTGATGATGCATCTCCATTAACATCTGAACTTTGAGCAAGTACAGATGCAGAGACTGAACGTTTTCTGTCAATACTGGGTGTTCTTCCCAACTGGCAAGAAACCTCTGATGAAGGATATTGATGGCTACACCCTTGGAGACACACAGGCAAAAAATGATTGGCAGAACTCCAAAATAAAGAAGAAAGATCCCTAATGAATCATAGTCAGAGTCTCTTTACTGGCATCTTAAAGAGATGGTAGACAAAACACTACATGGACTTCAGTATATTAAAACAAATATGTATATATAGAGTCTCTCGATTCATCTCTCATTACGTAGCTTATCTACTATCTATATCTCCTGTGGCTCAGCTGGCAAAGAATCTGCCTGCCAATGCGGGAGACACAAGAGACCCGGGTTCGATCCCTGAGTCGGGAAGATCCCCTGGAGAAGGAAATGGCAACCTGCTCCAGTACTCTTGCCTGGAAAATTCCATTCACAGGGGAGCCTGGCGGGCTACAGTCCATGGTGTCACAGAGTTGGACATGACTGAGTGTGCACGCATGCACACTTCTAATTTGAAGATGAAAGTTGAGAACTGGAAATACCAACTTTTACCCATAGTTGGATGTTGAGGAATTAAAATGCTTACTCTCTACGCTCCTTACAGCTGTTTACTTTAAAATGGCCTTACTATTCCATTGCCTTCATTAGCATGACCTTCAAAAGACCCATCCATTCTACAATAGAAAGTATCAACAGACCGTTTGTACTCTAAGATGCTCTCAATGTCATACCTCAAAAATCCTTGCCTTCCTGGTTTCAACAGTACTGGACTGTTACATCTTACTCCTTTCACCGTTCTTGCCAAATCCTGTTGCACTGAAAAACCTAAACTAAAGAAATAAACTTCCAGTTCTCAATTCTTGATTAATTCTGACTTTGTTCCCCTACTGAGACTTAACCAAAACTTCATGGAGGATTGTTTTCTATTAATATGTTAAACAAAATACTTAGCTTTTCCTACTCACAAATTGTATTTGGGGACACTGGCGAAACCAGCATTGACCAAGTTCTTTTCTGTTGTTTTGCATAGAGTAAGATCACACCTGTAGCTTTCAAGAACATTTGTAAATGACCGACTTGTGCTGACCTCTTTAAACAATAGAGTATAGCTTCTCCCTACATACTTAAAAGCCAGCTTCCAACAGCAACAGTTGCATTATTGTAATCTTGAAAATATATAATGAATGGTTTCAGTAACCTTGGTACAGGATCTTTCAAGAATATATGGCAGGCAGTATATTTATTATTTTTGTTGGCATACCATGACCAGGGTTGACATCTTTCTTGCCCTGATGTTCATTTATTACATGGACTCTGTCTTATTGATGACCCTCTGAAGATTCACTGCTGGGTGAATGACTGAGATCACCTGAGGCCATATGACATAAACTGCTATCATGGTTCCTGAACTCCTTTCCTTAATGGAGTTTGAATAGCAGGTTATCTTGTTTTGACCAAAATATGTAGTAAACATTGTGCCTATAAGCAAAGAATTAGTATAAACTCTCAACTTGAGCAGAATTATAATTATATATATAACCATATAAGGATTATATGGTTCTATGTGCTGGTATCCTATTAGCATATTTTCCCTGCCTCTGTGTTGAAAACCATTTTTAGCATTTGTGGCTGAAATGATATGATGTCTGCAATTTGTTTTAAATGGTCTGGTGGGAGTTGGGGAGGAGGAAGGATTTATAGGTGAAATAAAATTAGCCTTGAAGATGGTAATTTGAAGCTGAGTGATAGATACAAGGAACAATAGTACTGTTCTCTCTACTTTTGTATATATCTGAAAACTTTTATAATATAAAGTAGATAAAACTCTACCTGCTACTTGAAAGCTGTTCCTAACAGCTGTACTGTTTAGGAATTATCTTAGTTTGTTGAAAAAGTAAAGTCTGGTATAATCAAGAGGTATTGCTAAGAGATTTATTGGAATTTAAGAACAATGCTGAGGCTCTAGGGAGAAAAAGTTAAAATGTTATAGGACCATTGAATTTTTTGTTAAATTAATGTTTCTGAATAGAAAAGTATACCTCAGTTCAGTTCAATTCAGTCGCTCAGTTGTGTCCGACTCTTTCCGACCCCATGAATTGCAGCACACCAGGCCTCCCTGTCCATCAACAACTCCCAGAGTTCACCCAAACTCATGTCCATCGAGTCGGTGATGCCATCCAGCCATCTCATCCTTGGTCGTCCCCTTCTCTTCCTGCCCCAATCCCTCCCAGCTTCAGAGTCTTTTCCAATGAGTCAACTCTTCGCATGAGATGGCCAAAGTACTGGAGTTTCAGCTTTAGCATCATTCCTTCCAAAGAACACCCAGGACTGATCTCCTTTAGAGTGGACTGGTTGGATCTCCTTGCAGTCCAAAGGACTCTCAAGTGTCTTCTCCAACACCACAGTTCAAAGACATCAATTCTTCGGTGCTCAGCTTTCTTCACAGTCCAACTCTCACATCCATACATGACCACTGGAAAAACCATAGCCTTGACTAGATGGACCTTTGTTGGCAAAGTAATGTCTCTGCTTTTGAATATGCTATCTAGGTTGGTCATAACTTTCCTTCCAAGGAGTAAGCATCTTTTAGTTTCATGGCTGCAGTCACCATCTGCAGTGATTTTGGAGCCCCCCAAAATAAAGTCTGACACTGTTTCCACTGTTTCCCCATCTATTTCCCATGAAGTGATGGGAACAGATGCCATCACTTGGTCTTCGTTTTCTGGATGTTGAGCTTTAAGCCAACTTTTTCACTCTCCTCTTTCACTTTCATCAAGAGGCTTTTTAGTTCCTCTTCACTTTCTGCCATAAGGGTGGTGTCATCTGCATATCTGAGGTTATTGATATTTCTTCCGGCAATCATGATTCCAACTTGTGCTTCTTCCAGCCCAGCATTTCTCATGATGTACTCTGCATAGAAGTAAAATAAGCAGGGTGACAATATACAGCCTTGACGTACTCCTTTTCCTATTTGGAACCAGTCTGTTGTTCCATGTCCAGTTCTAACTGTTGCTTCTTGACCTGCATACAGATTTCTCAAGAGGCAGGTTAGGTGGTCTGGTATTCCCATCTCTTGAAGAATTTTCCGCAGTTTATTGTGATCCACACAGTCAAAGGCTTTGGCATAGTCAATAAAGCAGAAGTAGATGTTTATCGCTGAGAAAGCAGTGATACCCCACTCCAGCACTCTTGCCTGGAAAATCCCATGGATGGAGGAGCCTGGTAGGCTGCAGTCCATGGGGTCGCAAAGAGTCAGACATGACTGAGCAACTTAACTTTCACTTTTCACTTTCATGCATTGGAGAAGGAAATGGCAACCCACTCCAGTGTTCTTGCCTGGGGAATCCCACGGATGGGGGAGCCTGGTGGGCTGCCGTCTATGGGGTCGCACAGAGTCGGACACGACTGAAGCGACTTAGCAGCAGCAGCAGCAGCAGATGTTTTTCTGGAACTCTCGTGCTTTTTTGATGATCCAGTAGATGTTGGCAATTTGATCTCTAGTTCCTCTGCCTTTTCTAAAACCAGCTTGAACATCTGGAAATTCATGGTTCATGTACTGCTGAAGCGTGGCTTGGAGAATTTTGAGCATTACTTTACTAGCGTGTGAGATGAGTACAATTGTGCAGTAGTTTGAGCATTCTTTGGCATTGCCTTTCTTTGGGACTGGAATGAAAACTGACCTTTTCCAGTCCTGTGGCCACTGCTGAGTTTTCCAAATGTGCTGGTATATTGAGCAGAGCACTTTCACAGCATGATCTTTCAGGATTTGAAATAGCTCTACTGGAATTCCATCACCTCCACTAGCTTTGTTCATAGTGATGCTTCCTAAGGCCCACTTGACTTCACATTCCAGGATGTCTGGCTCTAGGTGAGTGATCACACCGTTGTGATTTTCTGGGTGGTGAAGCTCTTTATTGTACAGTTCTTCTGTGTATTCTTGCCACCTCTTCTTTATATCTTCTGCTTCTGTTAGGTCCATACCATTTCTGTCCTTTATCAAGCCAATCTTTGCATGAAATGTTCCCTTGGTATCTCTAATTTTCTTGAAGAGATCTCTAGTCTTTCCCATTCTGTTGTTTTCCTCTATTTCTTTGCATTGATTGCTGAGGAAGACTTTCTTATCTCTCAGAGAGTCTCAAATTTTACCTTGTCTCCCAGTGTTAAGTGAAGGACCATTCACAGCATGTTTTTGGCATGCGATGGGAACCCTCAAGATTTTAAACTGAAAGAATGTTGCACAATGGTTTATACTAGAGCAGAAGGCCCAAACTTTTTCTATTAAGGTGCAGATAGTAAATATTTTCTGCTTTACAGGCCATATGTTTTTTTGTCACAACTGCTCAACTCTGTCATCATAGTGCAAAAATAGTCATAAACAATCTGTAACAAATGGTTTTGGCTGAGTTTGGCGTGCAGGATGCAGGGTTTTGCCAAGCCCTGGATCAGTATATGAACTCGGAAATTAGATCTGAGTTTATATCCTATTTTTCTCCTTGTTAACTGCATGACCTTAGACAAATCATTTAACCATTGAACTCTCCTTTCTTCACCTATAAAATGCGGTATTATATTTGCTTCATGTGACTGCAGAGAGGAATTAGATGGTACATGTGAAGAACTTAGTCTCTAGGGTTCCTTAAATGCTAAGGAACTATTCTGTATTATTAATCAATCCTCCTTGGTATTGTGGAAGTATTACTTATCTAGTTGACAGACATTTAACAATTTGCTTCATCAAAATGCGGCAGGTGATTTTGTCATTTAAGGAATAGGGATGCAAGTCTAAACTCCCTAAGGATTACAGTGTCCCAGCTGACTTGCTTTATCACCATTGTTGCCATCATCTTGCTGAGGTTCTAGGGGGATGCTAACTAACACTTTTTTCTCCATCTCCAACCTTAAAAATTTCCCTCAATGACAGAGATACAAGAATCAGACTCGGATGGAGATCAGAATATCAACTTTATTGTTGGAAAAACTGAACCAAAGAGTGTGTTTTAATCTGCGGCCACCAGGGCTTCTAATCTCTACAATAGGTCATGGTACCCACCTAGTCACAGGCATGGTTGGGTAATCACCTGCCTCCCCTTTGTACAAACCAAACCTGCCTGAATAATCTTTCTTCTTGGCAGAAAAGGCGACCAGAATGCATGTGTCCTTCAATATTCTGATTCCAAAAGAGAAAAAGAAGTGTCTGAACTGGACAGGCCCACTTCCTTCTCCCATGTATGAAAATAAGGGGAATAAGGACAGGATGAGAGAGGCAAGGAAAGTTGCAATAGCTGGTCTCTCTCCAGGGAAATAGAGAAGCACAGAAATGGAGGATTTGTACTAACACATAACACTAAGTCATCTATGCAAGGTGCAATAGATAGCCTGAAGACCTTCATAATAGCTCTTTGAGGCAATATTATAAGTAAACAAGACTCAGAGAGAGTGAAGAGAACTCCCCAAGAGCTCCCAGGAAGACAGTGGTAGAACCAGCATTTATATCCATGATCAGCTCCCCGCCTCTGAAACTCTTTCTAGCAAACCTGAAACTTCTGAAAAAAAAAAAAAAAAAGGCAAAACAATAATGCAAGCCACTTCAGTTAGACCATGTGTTTATAAATTCTGGCCACAGCACATCTATCACTGCATTAGGTTCTAAAGGTTTAACATGGCCGTACTTAATAAATCCACTCTTGGATTTTGCCCACAGTCTGTGTCTCTGTCTACCACTTAAATATATGTCTATACATATATGTGTATATTTCTCATTTTTTAGAAAACAGAGCAACATAGAGCTGCCTTCAATTGTCTGGGTTCTACCCCTTTCTTCATGTCAAAGAGTGGTCCTGAGATTCCATTTACAAATTCCTTTAGCTTCTGAGGATGTAATTTGCTTGGTCTTAGAAACTTAAATTCACTTGAAGTGCCTATGTGCCCTTTTTACTATCTTTTCAACTATCTTGAGCTATAATTTCTTTCTTTAAATTGGACCTTTCCAACTCGAAGGAGGCTGAATAGAAATCTTTTAGTGTTCTATCACCTGTTAACATTATATTCTTTAAACAGTCGGCCATCCCATCATTACTTCTTGCTCTCAACAATTGAAAACTTCCTTTCTGTCATTTTTAATGTCTGTAGATACCCTGATTCACTTCGTTTTCTACCTTGTTGAGTATTCTTAGAGGGTGTTCTTACTCTTTTATATTCATTCTCCAGCCTTAAAATGTTACATCCTAAGGTAGATACAATGGTAATTCTACACAGGGATAAATATCATACCTTTTGACCCATTTTCGATATACGGTATTTGTATTGAAGGGCAATTTGAATCAAATTGTTAGTATCCATAAAAAAAAAAAGAGTAAGATTTTCTGACATTTTGATAAAATGCTGTTCCCTTAAATAGCCATTACATTTTGACGTTCCATCAAAACAACTAGCAAGATTGCCTTGCATGATTTGTTTTTATACTTTTAATTCAGTTGCTTTCCCAACAGCTACAAATTCTTCCCATGTTAAAGTTTTGCTAGATAATGTTAGTATTAGCAGAGAATACTTATCAAAATTTTGCTGCATTTAAGGAATTTGGTTTGAATTGCCCTTCAAGTACAAAATTGATGCTAACTGACCTGCCATTAGTAGGACGCGATATGTGAGTTATGTCCCCTGTGTTGGTGATGGATGGTGCTGCCTGAGCCTCAGGCACTCCCCTTCACATTACCCATTGTGACTAATCACAGGCATTTGCAAGATGATTAGCCAAGGTTAGGGGTACAGTCTGTGATTATGGAACCAATTTTTTTTCTTTTTGTGAAAAATTACTTGCTTGTAATAGCATTAAATTAATGCCTATAGCGGCACAGAGGTAAAGAATCTGCCTGCAAGGCGGGAGACACAGGTTCGATCCCTGAGTTGAGAATTCCCCTGGAAAAGGGAATGGCAACCCACTCCAGTGTTCTTGTCTGGGAAATCCCAAAGACAGAGGAGCCTGGTGGGCTATAGTCCATGGGATCGCAAAGAGTCAGACACGAATAAGCGACTGACACTTTCTTTCTTTTTGTATCCTAATGAGTGATATGTTGTCCATAGCAATTCATGTTCCTATGGCTATTTACATATTGTTTGCTAGGCAGGTCCTGAGTAGAGCCCTGTGCCATCCTCGTGTTTCTCCCATTAAACATTTACAACTTTCAAATGTACCAACTCTACTGCAGAAGGACGAGAAGGTTTTTCAGCAAATTGAGTGCTAACTGTGC
The DNA here is from genome assembly GCF_001704415.2 of Capra hircus. Lineage (NCBI taxonomy): Eukaryota > Metazoa > Chordata > Mammalia > Artiodactyla > Bovidae > Capra > Capra hircus. Next base: position 42,571,801 of record NC_030813.1, read on the forward strand.
ATTAAGTCTTGTTCTAGTGCTGGGGATATGGCAGTGAATAAATCAGTTCTTTTATTCCTAGAGCTTTTATTTTAGTAAGGGTAGATGGACGATATACTCATATACAAATAAAGGTGTAGGCTGTTGTTGTCGTTTAGTTGCTAAGTTATCTCCAACTCTTTGCAACTGCATGGACTATAGCTTGCCAGGCTCCTCTGTCCATGGGATTTCGCAGGCAAGAATACTGGAGTAGGTTGCCATTTCCTTCTCCAGGGGATCTTCCCAAAAGATATAGGTTACATGTTATAAATAGGTAGACAAACAGTATAGAGGTGAGGGGTTGGTAATAGGAATGGGGACATGGTGTTTAATGAGGACAGAGTTTCAGTTTAGGAAGGTGAAAAATTCAGGAGATAGAGGGTGGTGAGAATTGCGCAGCAATGTGAATGTACTTAGTACCACTGAACTGTACAGTTAAATATGGTTAAAATGCTATGTTCTATATTATGTGACCTTACCACAGTAAAAATGCTTTTTTAAAAGTATGGGGGAAAAGTAGAACATGCCAGGGGAGGGTCATCAGGGCTGATACTTGGTAGGTCATCAGGGAAGGCTTTATTGGGTAAGGAGACCTTGGAATAGAGACTGAGAAGACTGAAGAGGAGAAGCGTGTGGATATTTGAAAAGTCTTCCAAGCAGATAAAACTACAAGCGCACATACTCTGAAAAAGTGTGGATGCTTGCCTGTTCAAAAATAGCCAGGAGGTCAGTGTGAAGCAAAGACAAGAGAGAGAAAGACTCATAGGAGATGCAGTCACAGATACAGTCAGAGAAAACCAAGACTGTTAAGGAAGGAGGATCAGGTAGAATCAGGCCTCATCAGGTAGGATCCTATTGGCTATTGCAGAATGTTGGCTTTTATCCCAAGCGAGATTGGAAGCCATTGAATGATTTATTTTTTTCATTTTTATTTTATTTTTTTATTAATTAATTTTAATTGGAGGCTAATTTTAATATTGTGGGTTTTGCCATACATTGACATGAATCGGCTACCTTCCACCCCATCCCATCCCCCTGGGTTGTCCCAGAGTACCGGCTTTGAGTGCCCTGTTTCATGCATTGTACTTGCTCTGGTCATCTATTTCACATATGCTAATATGCATGTTTCAATTCTATTCTCTCACATCATCCCACCCTGGCTTCTCCCACAGAATGCAAAAATCTGTTCTCTATATCTGTGTCTCTTTTGCTGTCTTGCACATAAGATCATCATTAGTATCTTTCTAAATTCCATATATATGCATTAATATACTGTATTGGTGTTTTTCTTTCTGACTTACTTTGCTCTGTATAATAGGCTCCAGTTTTATCCACCTCGTTAGAACTGATTCAAATGCATTCTTTTTAATAGCTGAATAATATTCCATTGTGTATACGTACCACAGCTTTCTTATCCATCCTTCTGCCGATGGACATCTAGGTTGCTTCCATGTCCTGGCTATTGTAAACAGCCAGCACCACTTGCTAAAGAGATTGTCTTTTCTCCATTGAATATTTTTTCCTCCTTTGTCAAAGACAAGGTGTCCGTAGGTGTGTGGATTCATCTCTGGCCACTGAATGATTTTAAGTGGAGGAGTGCCTTGATGTGATTTTCACAATAGTCAGTTTGGCTGCTGTTTCAGAATTGACTTCACTGAGATTTGTTAGCTGTGTAACAAATTTGCTCAAAACTTAGCAACTTAAAACAACACCCATTTGTTATCACATAGATTCTAGGGGCCAGAAATTTAGACACAGCTTAGCTGGGTGGGGCCTCTGCTTTAGGGTCTCCCATGCTTGTGGTCGAGGTGTTGCCAGGGTTTCAGTAATCTCAAGATCAACTGGGTGAGGATATACTTCCAAGCTCATTCAGTGGCTGTGAGGAGAGTTGAGATCCTCATGGGCTGTTGGAATGAGTGCCTGGGTCACTTCCCGGCTGATGGCCAGAGGCCATCCTCACTTCCTTGCCAGGTAGTCCTCTCCATTAGAGCAAGCAAGCACGAAGAGCCAGAGGCAGAAATCTCAGCCAAGTGGAAGTCAGAGTCTTTGTGACCTAGTCACAGAAGGAACATTCCATCCCATTGCTTCTATTGTGGTTGGGGCACTCCGGCAGGTCCAGTTCCCAATCAAGGGAAGGGGATTACTTGTGGGCGTGGCTATCAGAAAGTGGGATCATTCGGAGCAAAGCAGCAGCTGCTGTCATAGGAGAGACAGGTACAAGGAGTTCAGTTAGGATGTTACTGGTACATTGTTAATGGCTAGTGAGATTTCTGCAGTTTATGGTGTGGGGTGCTAAATAGTTCCCAAAGCTCTACTTCTCATGCAGAGTTTGAATTTATTTTGAAATTCAAACTGATAATATTTACTGAGGCATTGGCTATGGATTGTGAGAGAAAGATAAATCAAGGATGGTGTTTTTAGTATGAGCCACTGTGAAGATGGACTTATCATTTTCTGAATTATTAATGGAAAAGACTCTGCAAGAAGAGTTTGAAGAAGGAGGAAGGAATCAGGAGGTAGGTTTTGGATATGTTGACTCTGAGATCCCTCTTTGACATCCAAGTGAGGTGTTGATTTGGCAGTGGGATATAGGAGTCTGGAGCTTATGTAGAAGTTTGGACTGTAAATAAAAATTTGAAAGTCATCACTATTTACATTGTATTCAAAGCCATGATACTAGGTGTGATCACTAAGTGAGAGTGTGTGCCGGAAGTTCTGTAGACTGTGCTAACCTAGGGAAAAACATTTTTATGATAAATTCACAGATGAAAAAGACCAAAAGTGAAGTGTGAGTCGCTCAGTCATGTCCGACTCCTTGTGACCCCATGGACTGGGGCTCGCCAGGCTCTCCTGTCCATAGGATTCTCCAGGCAAGAATACTGGAGTGAATTGCCATTTCCTTCTCCAGGAGATCTTCCCGAACCAGGGTTCAAACCTGGGTCTCCTGCATTGCAGTCAGACTCTACTGTGTAAGCCACCAGGGAAGCTCTTTCAGAAATTTTCACCAGGTCCTCTAGTTTCTACTTCCAGGGCTTTAGGTACGGGGCCTTTTGAGTTCTCAGTGATGCCAAATCAGAAGGGTAAGAGAAAATGGTAAATGTGCATGGAGAGGGTTGTATCCAGATATTGGAAGCAACTTGGAAAACTTCAAGATCCATTCCTGCTTTCAGGTTAAGAACAACACACAAAGGAAAGCAAATAGCACCAGAATCTCCTATTCAGAAGTGTGTATCCCTGTTTCATGGAAACATCATTTGGGCCCCTAAGGAATGTATAAAAATAACTATTGCCAAGGAGATGAGAATCTTCACTGAGAGTTTCTGAAGTCTGGAAGGACCAGGTAGGGAGAAAAAGATAAATGATTCCATTCTGCTGCCAGGGTATTAAGTGACCAAATGGATGTCCATCTTTCAAAATTAAAAATTTAAAAGTTGTGTTCTTTTGGTTGTTTGTTTGTTTTTCCTTGTACCTGGAAAGCAAAAGATTTAACAGTAGATCCTATTTTCTTTTTCTTCTGTCTGTCTGTCCCTCTCTCGCTTTTCACTCAGGTTGCTGCTGCTGCTGCTAAGTTGCTTCAGTCGTGTCCGACTCCGTGAGACCCCATAGACAGCAGCCCATCAGGCTCCCCTGTCCCTGGGATTCTCCAGGCAAGAACACTGGAGTGGGTTGCCATTTCCTTCTCCAATGCATGACAGTGAAAAGTAAAAGTGAAGTCGCTCAGTCGTGTCCAACTCTGTGCGACCCCCATGGACTGTAGCCCACCCGGCTCCTCCATCCATGGGATTTTCTAGGCAAGAGTACTAGTTAAAAAAAAAAAAAAAATGAAGGGGCCTTTTGAATTCTCATTTTTTTGAATTAAAAAAAAAATGAAGTAGAGTTGATTTACAGAATCATGTTAGTTTCAGGTTTCCAGATTCTTTTCCCTTACAGGTTAATGCAAAGTACTAAGTATACTTTCCTGTGCTATATAGTAGGTGCTTGTTGATTATCTATTTTATGTATCGTTATGTATATATGTTCATCCCAACCTCCTAAATTTGCCTCCCTGCTGCTACTTTCACACTCAATTCTATTTTAGACAAAAAATCATACATTTTATCATCCTACTTATCAGTTCATCCAACCCCATGGAAGTCATCCTCGTTCTTGGAGTCCAATTTTTCCATCGGTTCTGTACACGTCGTCTTATGATTGAGGGTAATTGGAAGAGTGATGGTTCCAAAGAATTTTGCAAGAGAAGGCTCCTAGGATTTGCCCAGTGAAGTGGGTGTCTTGATCACTGGAGACTGCAGAAGGTATACCCCAAGTGGCAAACACTGTTGCCTTTTAGTTTTTGTTCTTATTGTCTGTTTATTTGGTTTTTAAAGCTTACAATGAGTGCGGGAAGGCTTCAACCCACACAGAAAGCATACCTACCATACCAAGACTGTTTGAATGACCCCCTTTCTAAATGGCAGCTGAATGAAGTCCAGTGGCCAGGGTTCAGAGGGTCCAGAGAAAGAGGAGGTCTGAGGCCTTTGGGGACAAAAATAATCCCCTCCCCACCCCAGGTTACAGGAATGACAGGTCAGACTGAAGAAATCTTCCTGTTAATGCCTATTTACAATCAGAGTCATCTTAAAGCACCATGTCTGATGAAAGTGAAGGAAGGCAGGGAGGAGTGGCTGGGTGCGAGGGTGGGTGGGGAGAGAGTTGGCTGAGAAAAATGGAGGCCACCTGAGTGGCTGGCCCAGCAGCCATATTGGAACCTCCCATAGTCCCGACCATTTGTTGACTGTTGAAAGGACAGAACGGACTTGATGCACATGCGCTCCCTTCCCCCAGTAATCATCTTTCAAGAAGCTGTTGTTGCGGCCTTGGCATGAAGGTCAGTTTGGACATCTCCTCGATACTGGATTCAGTCCATTTCCTGTGAGGCTCAGTTTCACTTGAGCTGTTTCAGGGGCTCTCTGTACCCTATCTCAAAGTGCATTCTAAGTCAACAAGACTTCCCACCTTTCATTCCACTTGAGGGGGGGAGGTAGTGTCTCCAAACTATCCGAAAGATTGTAAAGCACTAGACAGCTCACTGTGAAAGAAGGCCTGACTGGCCACGTCACCTACATCCAGAGGTAAGACTCGCCGGGCAAAGAGAGACTCTTCTTTTTCAGTTCAGTGGCATATCAGGCTCTTTGAATATCGAGAAGACTCAGTTGATGAGAAGAGTCCTCCAAGACCAAGAGTGGTCCACTAGGCATTTGCATTCCATGCCCAACTCCATGCCAGTGAGCTGGGCTTCTTACCCATTTAAAGTTTTAGAATAGGTTGAGATTGTTTGGGCCCCAAGATCTCTAATCATTTGCTTAATTAGATAAACTGCATGGTTCATGCGAGAGCGCCAGCTATCCTGAGGGAGACTTCAGAGGGAACCAGATACTAGATGGTTTCACTAGTCTTTTGCCACTATATCCAGGTCAGGCGACTGATTTGCAACTTAGGACCACTGTGGACCTCTGAAGGAAAAGACCATGTGGCACTCTATTTATCTCTGCAGTCATCTCTTTGCACCCAACTAGGACAACTTTTTACATTACACAGTTCAGCCTGGCTTCTCAAGGGCCTGAACTACCAGAACAGGGCTTTGCCTCCACTTTTGCATTTTTTCTAGCTAGTAGTTACCCAAACTGAAAGTCTGGATTCCCTAAAGGAAAAAGCAAGCCTATGCTAGTATAAAATGAAGTTTTGAAGTGACAAACCTTTCTTAAAGAACTTCATAGATAATTTTTGGAGAGGGTGGGACACAAGGTCATACAACATAAGCTTAGTTCACAAAATACTTCCTTCTAGCTATTTCTTCTTTCTTTGACCACCTTCATCCACTACTTCCACTTCAAACCTTATGTACACACTGATAAATTTTAGAAATAGTATTTTAAATCTCATGCTTTCTTTCCCAAGTTTCTGGCCCATGTTAATAACTATGCCTGGGCACCTCAATCTGGAGTCCTACAGAGAATGGAAATAATTCAGTCTTATTTTCAAGAACTTGTTCTATCACTTTTTAAATTCTTGACTTTATCATCCATTCTTCTGTCAAAAACCTAGAAGGCATCCCAGAATTTCCTTCTCTCTCATACTATGATTAATAAAACTAATGATATGGAGGAGATTTATAAATATTGTATCTAATTATCACAGTAAGCCATTGAGAGGTATGGTTATATCTATCTTATAAGTAAGAAGGGTAAAATAATTTATGAGATCAAAAAACAAATTAATGGCAGAACCTGAAGTCAACCCAGGTCTCCTAGGCTGCAAATCTAGTGTTCTTTTTTCCTACTCAATGTTCCTTCTTCATTCATTTACCAAGTCTTATTAGCTGTAAATTCAGAAGCATCTCTGCTTTCTAATCTCCCTTTACTGAACTCTGCCGTGGACTTAATGCAGAACTAGCTGATCTCTCACCTAAATTTTAAAAGTTGGCCCTGGCTGGTTTCCATTCTTACTACAGTTGACAGTCACACTCTACTGGGGTCATCCTTAAAAGCAAAACTATTGTACCATTTCCTTCTTAAATACTTTATTACCCCTCACTGCATGTAAAATCAAGTCTCAAGCTTTAATGTTTTGACACTCGATTTCTTTTTTTTTCTTGTACAGAAAAGATCTTCATGACCCAAATAATTACGATGGTATGATCATTCACCTAAAGCCAGACATCCTGGAATGTGAAGTCAAGTGGGTCTTAGGAAGCATCACCATGAACAAAGCTAGTGGAGGTGATGGAATTCCAGTTGAGCTATTTCAAATCCTAAAAGATGATGCTGTGAAAGTGCTGCCCTCAATATGCCAGGAAATATGGAAAACTCAGCAGTGGCCACAGGACTGGAAAAGGTCAGTTTTCATTCCAACCCCAAAGAATGGCAATGCAAAACAATGTTCAAACTACTGCACAGTTGCACTCACCTCACATGCTAATAAAGTAATGCTCAAAATTCTCCAAGCCAGGCTTCAACAGTACCTGAACTGTGAACTTCCAGATTTAGAAAAGGCAGAGGAACCAGATATCAAATTGCCAACATCTGTTGGACCATTGAAAAAGCAAGAGAGTTCCAGAGAAACATCTACTGCTTTATTGACTCAGCCAAAGCTGTTCACTGTGTCAATCACAACAAACTACGGAAAATTCTAAAGAGATGGGAATACCAGACCACCTGACCTGCCTCTTGGGAAACCTGTATGCAGGTCAGGAAGCAACAGTTAGAACTGGACATGGAACAACAGACTGGTTCCAAATTGGGAAAAGAGTATGTCAAGACTGTGTATTGTCATCCTGCTTATTTAACTTATATGCAGAGTACATCATACAAAATGCTGGGCTGGATGAAGCACAAGCTGGAATCAAGAGTGCTGGGAGAAATATCAATCAATAACCTCAGATATGCAGATGACACTACCCTTATGGCAGAAAGCGAAGAAGAACTAAAGAGCCTCTTGATGAAAGAGAGAGAGAATGAAAAAGCTGGCTTAAAACTCAACATTCAGAAAACTAAGATCATGGCATCCAGTCCTATCACTTCATAGCATATAGTTGGGGAAACAATGGAAACAGTGAGAGACTATTTTTGGGGGCTCCCAAACCACTGCAGATGATGACTGCAGCTATGAAATTAAAAGATGCTTGCTCCTTGGAAGAGAAGTTGTGACCAACCTAGACAGCATATTCAAAAGCAGAGACATTACTTTGCCAAAAAAGTCCATCTAGTCAAAATTAGTCATAATATTCATGTATGGATGTGAGAGTTGGATTACAAAGAAAGCTGAGTGCCAAAGAATTGATGTTTTTGAACTGTGGTGTTGGAGAAAACTCTTGAGAGTCCCTTGGACTGGAAGGAGATCAAACCAGCCCATCGTAAAGGAAATCAGTTCTAAATATTTATTGGGCAGACTGATGCTAAAGGTGAAACTCCAATTCTTTGACCACATGATGCAAATTGACTCACTGGAAAAGACCCTGATGCTGGGAAAGATTGAAGGCAGGAGAAGGGGATACAGAGGATGAGATTGTTGGATGGCATTACCGACTCGATGGACCTGAGTTTGAGTTAGCTCTGGGAGTTAATGATGAACAGGAAAGCCTGGCATGCTGCAGTCCATGGAGTTGCTAAGAGTTGGACACGACTGAGCGATTGAACTGTCTTTTTCAGACTCCAACATAATTCAGTGTTCAGAAATCTCCAGAGATCCTTTGCTGCAGAAATTCCAGACTTCCCCTTTTCTTTGCCTGCGTTTGTCTTTCTTCTTATAATGAATTCCCTGCCTTCCTTCTCCCTTCTTACTGTAAAAGTCTTACCTATACTTTAAGACCTAATTCAAGTGTTACCTCCTCTGTGTGGCTTTTATAAATTTAGGTAAAACTAGTCTTTTCATCTCCTGGGCTCTTGGGACTAATTTTTGCTCACATCTCTGCTTCTAAAAGTAGATTATAAGAATTTTAAACACAGAAACTGCCTTGTTTATCTTTGTATTCCCAGTGTTACTGCATTGAGATATTTTATAAATACCTGCTTTTACAGATGATAAAATCATTCATATGGCTGATTCAGATTAAAAAAAATATACAGGTGAACCCTTGCTATATGAAAGGGGGCTACATGTTGACAATATTTTTTCAGTTTCATTAAGGATGTCATTACTTATCCTTGTTTATTGACATGTTAAGTATATTTTGAAACTTTTTATGAGGTGAAAATCTTTGAATTAGATAGATTGAATAAGAATAATAATTTGGTTATATATTTTATACCAAGGACAACTTAAAATTGTTTAAATGTTATGCCATCAGCATTAACTGGAAGAAGTAGCTAGTAACATCATTTATTGGAAGAAGGCGATGGCACCCCACTCCAGTACTCTTGCCTGGAAAATCCCATGGACAGAGGAGCCTGGTAGACTGTGGTCCATGGGGTCGCGAAGAGTCAGACACGGCTGAGCGACTTCCCTTTCACTTTTCACTTTCGTGCATTGGAGGAGGAAACGGCAACCCACTCCAGTGTTCTTGCCTGGAGAATCCCAGGGGCGGGGCAGCCTGGTGGGCTGCTGTCTATGGGGTCGCACAGGGTAGGCCACGACTGAAGCTGCTTAGCAGCAACAGATCTACATATGGGGCTTCCCAGGGGGCGCTAGTGGTAAAGAACTCCCTGCTGATGCAGGAGATGCCAGTACTCAGTGTTCAGGGCAAGCTAATAAAAACGTTATGGAGGTCTTGAAGCTCTTCCTTTAATTTTTCTTGCCTTACATACTGCAAACATATCATATGCTACTTATTTTTGTTCAAATCTGTACATAGATTAATCCACATACAATTGACACTGTCATCTATTGACTATTTCAAGTCATCTCTCATCACCAACTTATTTTCAGCAATGGAAGCAACAGATACTTTTGAAGTTGCTATAATCCTATTTACATTAATTTATCCAATAATACTTTAGCAATTTAAAGATTTTTTCCCCCCGAAAGTAATGACAATGATGATGTGTTTTGTAATTTGTTGATGGCAAAGACATTTTCCTTAAAAAGAGTTTTGATGTACATTACTTTAATTATGGCTCTGAAATAGTGATTGTGCAAAATGCATTGTACTAATTAAGCAAGCTAGAAGTATTATGAGAATTTGTGATTATTATGCTAATTTCTGGACCAAATTAGAAAGTGCAGTCAATTCTTTATTACCCAATTTATTTGATAGTTGCAGCTGCCTCTCCAGTACCTATTCACCTTTTCTTAGTAACTCCTGATTTCTGTTTGGGATTCCATGCAGTTTTAGGAAAGATGATAACTCCATCCATCAGCTTTAAGAATAGAGCACACCACCTTGACCAAGACAGTTGGAATAATGCACTCCCCTCACCACCAAGGTTGGCTCAGGAGTTGGCATATGACCAAAGATAATATAATTAAAGAGAGAGAATGCTGGTAAAACTAAGACTTTCTTTTCCTTTGGATGGAACGACCCACAGATACAAAGTCTACAATTCTGAAAGCCATATTGTTTCCTTAGTAAAGATTCTGTGCCGATCTACAGTAAAGAAGGATGTACAGAGAAAGAAAGGGTAAAGGAATCACAGTAAGACTGAGATATAGACGGATAACATTTTAATCAAACCGTAACTACTCTAAATGACAGACCGGAAGCCCAGCTCCTGGTTAAAAATCAATGTGTGATTTTTCATGCCTGACCATAAGCCAATTACAGAGGTCCTACTTAGCGGGTCTCACAGGGGGAGAGCTGCCCTCCACACAGCAGACTTGGTGCACGGCCATAGCACTCTGCGAAGGGAGTTGCAGTCAAGAACTCAGTCATGCTTTTACTCTTAGTTTGTCTGAAATTTTAGTCCAGGCTTGTATATTCCAGGCTGCAAATCTGATGGTCTGTCATTTAGAGCAGTCAAAAAATTTCCATATTACTTTGGTCACTTTGTGTGTGTGTGTGTTTTGCCTGTACCGCAAAAGCAGCATGTGGATTGAGCTGGCACTCCCTGCAATGGAACACAGAGTGTGAACCACTGGACAGTCAGGGAAATCCCTGCGTTTTCTTTAACTTGAGACAAAAACCATTCTGATATATTCATATTAATGTGTGGCAGAGAACGTAAGATTCTGTGACTACAAGAAATATGTCTTGGTATTTATGTTTGAATACAAATGTGTTTGATCCATAGTATTGCAAGATAAATAATAAAGCCACACTAGGAAATCCCAACTCCGTAGACTATGTGGCCAGGTTTGCACATCATAAGCTCTTGCTCCATGTCCATTCTGGTTTCTTTATTAGGAAGAATCACCCTTGACAAACTCAAGTAAAGGATGTTCAAGTTGATTTAATAATGTTGCTTATGTTATCTAATAACCTGAATGTCCCAAAGGGATATCAGCAGCTCAGCTGAGCTGGGAAAAAGAGAGCTGAACTCATAGGTTTCAGAGTAACCAATTTAAGGCAGCAAGGAAAGATACAAGAGTTAAGTCTTTAACCAGTTACTGAGATAATGTAAGCAAAGAGGCTAAAATCAGAGAAATTGCCGACTTCTCCTGTTCCATTTTCCCTATGAATTGGTGCGATGGTCCAGAGCCGAGTGGAAGGGACAACTTTTAAGGAAGCCCTGAACAAAAAGGCTCTATTGTTTTTATAGACCTCAGGGGGGAAATTATTCAATACTAAGAGTAAATAAAATGTCTTCAAGGCTTGCCTTTTCACTCCATAAGAAGACCTTGGAAGAGGCACCCTAAAAGGACCATAGCCCAAGGCTTCAAACAAAGAAGCCTAGGAATATAGGAGCCTGGTCTAAGAATGCAGATAAACATAAGAGCATGACCAACCAGAGGGTGCCTGAGTTTCTGACTGTAACTCCTTTGAAAAATGGCAGTGCACTGGCTGTGCACCGAGTCTGGAGTGGGGCAGGCAGCTCTCCCCCATGAGACCTGCCAGGTAGGACCTTATAATTGGCTATGATGAGAACTGAAAAATCACACATTGATTTTTAACCAGGAGTTGGACTCCTCAAGAGGGAAGCCAGATTATTTTTTATTCTAAGACCCTAAGTATTTTCATGGACCCCATTTAATGTAGTATTTGAGTACCTAATATATCACATGAATCAGATGTAAGTTATACATTGTTTGAATACTCCTGCATTTGTTGGTTTTAATATTCCATGTTGGAAGCCTTTGGGTTCAAAGACTTTTAAGTAGGTTACAATTAACATGGCAGAAGTGAAACTCAACAGACAACACTCAAGAGAAAATCAACCACTCTATAATCAAAAAACTTGGTGTCACATATTCTAAAATTTAAAAAACACAGAGAATAAAGAGATCCTTAATTATTTGCTCCCTGGACAGTCATGCAACTCCTAAATCTTCAATATTTTATTTCAGTGGGCAAATACTATAATCCATTTACAGATCCTGTTTTACTTAATAAGTATTATACAGTTTTCCAAATATATGCCATCACTCCTTTCAAATGGTCTTTTGAAGTTTAAAAGCGCTCATGACAGTAAGTTCTTTCCCCATCTCTTGCTGAATGCCACAAAATCTCAACTTTCTGAGGGGCACAGGTCTCCTCCTCTGCTGATTACAAGGCAGATCTAAAAGGGAGTGGGACTTCTTGACTACATTGGGTATTAGAAAAATCCCCAAAACTAAACAAACAAAAATAATTTAGCTTTGAAGTGTTAAACTGGGATGTGAATTGAGGTATACACATGGTAAGATGCTGTTTCTCTGATACTAAATCAATAGGAAATAAACTGTTTTAAAAACAGTATTCTATTTTTATCACAGAATTTTAAATTCAAACATGACAAATTTAACTTTTGGCAGCTAAAAATAAACCATACAGTAACTAATGGATAAAAGGTTTGACTGAAAGTCAGGGTCACAAATGGAATGAAAAAAATGATGCTTTAAAATCTTGTCTAGATTGAGATGGTAAATTTCATGTTATGTGTATTTTACCACAAAAAAATGAAAAAAAAAAAAAGAGAGAGAAAATCATCTTCAGTTCATGCTGCTGCTACTGCTGCTAAGTCACTTCAGTCGTGTCCAACTCTGTGCGACCCCATAGATGGCAACCTACAGGCTCCCCCATCCCTGGGATTCTCCAGGCAAGAACACTGGAGCGGGTTCTTCAGCTCCTACCTAATAGCAAAAAGTCCAGATTTTAGAATGAAAGGTGGAGAAAGGGGCGTGTTGAATCAAACCAACTTTCTTTTTGGTTAAATGACTCATTTTTAAAACTCTTTTATTTTCTACAACTAGTACTTCAACTTTGGATTCTTGGAAAAATATGTTTTATATTAATATTTCAAAATCTGATTTAAAATATTGGGAAATTTATTGGTGCCCTAGTGGTAAGTACAGTTACTACAGAATGTGTTTTATCAGCCCAGACAAACCAACACTCAATAACTGAATGAAATGGACACTGATTTATAAATGCTGCCTGGATGTCTGAGGCCAGCTTCGTCTACCTTTCAGATGTCTGGCTATTCCCACGTGGTCTTTCCATGACTTCCCAGACCGTCATTCCTGTCCTCACCCGGACATTCAAGCTAGTGGCACCCATAGGCAGAGATAAGACAATAGAAGAGGAGAAGGTGACTGATCCAGGCCTGGCTTTTCCGATATATGTGCATGCTACCCTACTTTTGCTGTGTGTAACTCAGAGAAACCAGACCAAAGCTTATGCAGAAACCACTGGGAAAGTAGGTAGGATTCCTTATCCACCTACAGACTAACTTGACTATTATTCCCCAGTAGGCTGGATATTCCCATGTCCTAGTTATCACGCACCTGTTCTCTGAGTGGCCACAGGAATTTTCCTGTCAAAAAGCAAATGCCTTAGTGTAGGAGGGGAAAAAAAAAACAAAAACAAAAACAACTCCAAGAATACTTGCTGGAGAGTTTCTTATAACATAGTCCAAGACCAAGATTCTCATTTTGATAGTAAATTTTCCATAACTATGCACATAGACCCAAAAGATAATTTTAAACTATGAGAATGATCTCTGTTTATCTCCAAGGCAAACCATTCAATAACACAGTAATCCAAGTCTCTGCCCAGACCAGTAACGCTGAAGAGGCTGAAGCTGAATGGTTCTGTGAAGATCTACAAGACCTTCTAGAACTAACACCTAAGAAAGATGTCCTTTTCACTCGAGGGGACTGGAATGCAAAAGTAGGAAGTCAAGAAACACCTGGAGTAACAGGCAAACTTGGCCTTGGAATACGGAATGAAACAGGGCAAAGGCTAATAGAGTTCTTCCAAGAGAACGCACTGGTCATAGCAAACAGCCTCTTCCAACAACACAAACGAAGACTCTATACATGGACATCACCAGATGGCCAACACTGAAATCAGATTGATTATATTCTTTGCAGCCAAAGATGGAGAAGCTCTATACTGTCAGCAAAAACAAGACCGGTAGCTGACTGTGGCTCAGATCATGAGCTCCTTATTGCCAAATTTAGACTGAAATTGAAGAAAGTAGGGAAAACCACTAGACCATTCAGGAATGACCTAAATCAAATCCCTTATGACTATACAATGGAAGTGAGAAATAGATTTAAGGGACTAGATCTGATAGACAGAGTGCCTGATGAACTATGGACGGAGGTTTGTGACATTACACAGGAGACAGGAATCCAGACAATCCCCATGGAAAAGAAATGCAAAAAAGCAAAATGGCTGTCTGGGGAGGCCTTACTAATAGCTGTGAAAAGAAGAGAAGCAAAAAGCAAAGGAGAAAAGGAAAGATATACCCATTTGAATGCAGAGTTCCAAAGAATAGCAAGGAGAGATAAGAAAGCCTTCCTCAGTGATCAATGCAAAGAAAATAGAGGAAAACAACAGAATGGGAAAGACTAGAGATCTCTTCAAGAAAATTAGAGATACAGGGAACATTTCATGCAATGATGGGCTCAATAAAGGACAGAAATGGTATGGACCTAACAGAAGCAGAAGATATTAAGAAGAGGTGGCAAGAATACACAGAAGAACTGTACAATAAAGAGCTTCATGACCCAGATAATCACAATGGTGTGATCACTCATCTAGAGCCAGACATCCTGGAATGTGAAGTCAAGTGGGCCTTAGGAAACATCACTATGAACAAAGCTAGTGGAGGTGATGGAATTCCAGTTGAGCTATTTCAAATCCTGAAAGATGATGCTGTGAAAGTGCTGCACTCAATATGCCAGCACGTTTGGAAAACTCAGCAGTGGCCACAGGACTGGAAAAGGTCAGTTTTCATTCCAGTCCCAAAGAAAGGCAATGCCAAAGAATGCTCAAACTACCACACAATTGCACTCATCTCACATGCTAGTAAAGTAATGCTCAAAATTCTCCAAGCCAGACTTCAGCAATATATGGACCATGAACTTCCAGATGTTCAAGCTGGTTTTAGAAAAGGCAGAGGAAGCAGAGATCAAATTGCCAACATCTGCTGGATCATGGAAAAAGCAAGAGAGTTCCAGAAAAACATCTATTTTTGCTTTATTGACTATGCCAAAGCCTTTGACTGTGTGGATCACAATAAACTGTGGAAAATTTATCGAGAGATGGGAATACCAGACGACCTGACCTGCCTCTTGAGAAACCTGTATGCAGATCAGGAAGTAACGGTTAGAACCGGACATGGAACAACAGACTGTTTCCAAACAAGAGGAGTATGTCAAGGCTGTATATTGTCACCCTGCTTATTTAACGTCTATGCAGAGTACATCATGAGAAACGCTGGGCTGGATGAACCACAAACTGGAATCAAGATTTCTGGGAGAAATATCAATAATTTCAGATATGCAGATGACACCACCTTATGGCAGAAAGTGAAGAAGAACTAAAGGGCCTCTTGATGAAAGTGAAAGAGGAGAGCGAAAAAGTTGGCTTAAAGCTCAACATTCAGAAAACGAAGATCATGGCATCCGGTCCCATCACTTCATGGGAAATAGATGGGGAAACAGTGGAAACAGTGTCAGACTTTATTTTGGGGGCTCCAAAATCACTGCAAGTGATGATTGCAGCCATGAAATTAAAAGATGCTTTCTCCTTGGAAGGAAAGTTATGACCAAACTAGACAGCATATTAAAAAGCAGAAATATCACTTTGTCCAGAAAATGTCCGTCTTGTCAATGCTATGATTTTTCCAGTGGTCACTTATGGATGTGAGAGTTGGACTATAAAGAAAGGTGAGTGTCAAAGAATTGATGCTTTTGAACTGTGGTGTTGGAGAAGACACTTGAGAGTCCCTTGGACTGCAAGGAGATCCAACCAGTCCATTCTAAAGGAGATCAGTCCTGGGTGTTCATTGGTAGGACTGATGTTGAAGCTGAAACTCCAATACTTTGGCCACCTGATGTGGAGAGCTGACTCATTTGAAAAGACCCTGATGCTGGCAAAAATTGAAGGCAGGAGGAGAAGGGGAAGACAGAGGATGAGATGGTTGGATGGCATAACCGACTCAATGGACATGGGTTTGAGTGGACTCCAGGAGTTGGTGATGGACAGGGAGGCCTGGCGTGCTACGGTGCATGGGGTCGCAAAGATCAGACTCGACTGAGCGACTGAATTGAACTGAACCTCATACTACCCTAAAAACTCTGATAAAGTAGAATAGAGAAACAATGACATTAAGAAAGGACTGTGTACTTGTTGTTGATTTAAAATGTTTTCTTCAAATATATCAGGTCTTGATTCCTGTAACCTATGCTGCTGCTGCTGCTAAGTCACTTCAGTCATGTCCGACTCTGTGAGACCCCACAGACGGCAGCCCACCAGGCTCTGCCATCCCTCGGATTCTCCAGGCAAGAACACTGGAGTAGGTTGCCATTTCCTTCTCCGCCTAAAACCTATAAATGTTACTTATTATATCAAAGTCTGTGTCAATGGGATGATATGAAGAATGTTGAGGAGAGAGAATCCTGGATTATCCAGGTGGACTCTAAATACAATCATGTGTACCCATGGAAGAAGGAGGCAGATGGAGACTTTATTACACACAGAACAAAGCTGTATGATCAAAGCAGAGAGGGCATTGAAGATGTTGGCCATAAAGCTGGTCATGTGATTCAAGACAAGGTGTACTGGCAGGTACCAGAAACCAAAAGAGACAAGAACAGATCTCTCCTCTAGCTTCTGGAGGGAAGAGGCCCCTGAAGGTACTTTGATTTTGGTCCAGTGCAACTGATTTCGAACTGCTGGCCTCCAGAGCCATAAGAGAGAAATTTCTGCTGTATGACACAGTCTGTTGCAAAATTATGACAGCAACCATAGGAAACAAAGTAACTTTGCAAAAAAAAAAACAAAAAACAAAAAAAACCCCACAAAACCAGACTGTAAAAGGCTTGAAGTAATTTCAACTAACATGGTGAACATGGGAAATGCAATTCAAGGGACTATGGGCCTCAGACTATATGAAATCATCACCAGATGGGCCTCAGCATGTGTTCCCACTATTTCCCTCCAACAACTGTCTGGCAGGTTGTGGCCCCTGTCAAACATGCATTGTCATTCTAAGTTCATTTTCAGCATGTGAGTGGGTGGGCCAACTCTGAACTCCAAATTGACACAAGTCTGCAGCCAAGGTCTATGTCAACAAAAATTCCAGAGATATATCTGCCTTGCCCTGGGTTAGCTGGGCCCTGTGAACTTCCAGAACTATATAGTGTAGTTGATCATGCCTGTGGATGCATAAATTTCACTGAAAGTCTGCTTGGTGTAATGAGCAAGAAAGTCATGGAAATTGAGGCAAATTATGTTACCACTACTGGGCTTCCCTTAATGGCTCAGATGGTAAATATTCCACCTGCAACATGGGAGACCTGGGATTAGTCCCTGGGTTGGGAAGATCCCCTGGAGAAGGGCATGGCAACCCTCTCCAGTATTCTTGCCTGAAGAATTCCATGGACAAAGGAGCCTGGCGGGCTACAGTCCATGGGTTCGCAAAGAGTCAGACACGACTGAGCGACTAAGCACACATACACGTGTTACAACTATCACCAAAACAATGTGCAAATAAAAAGTAACTTTTATGACCTCCAAACTTTAGAAGGGAATTGTTTTGCCCCTAACATTTTGGGACCCTGGTCCAGAGGCACAATTTTAGTTCATCACTTCATGGGAAATAGATGGGGAAACAGTGTCAGACTTTATGTTTTTGGGGCTCCAAAATCACTGCAGATGGTGACTGCAGCCATGAAATTAAAAGACGCTTACTCCTTGGAAGAAAAGTTATGACCAACCTAGATAGCATATTCAAAAGCAGAGACATTACTTTGCTAACAAAGGTCCATCTAGTCAAGGCTATGGTTTTTCCAGTGGTCATGTATGGATGTGAGAGTTGGACTGTGATGAAAGCTGAGCGCCGAAGAATTGATGCTTTTGAACTGTGGTGTTGGAGAAGACTCTTGAGAGTCCCTTGGACTGCAAGGAGATCCAACCAGTCCATTCTAAAGGAGATCAGCCCTGGGATTTCTTTGGAAGTGATGATGCTAAAGCTGAAACTCCAATACTTTGGCCACCTCATGTGAAGAGTTGACTGATTGGAAAAGACCCTGATGCTGGGAGGGATTAGGGGCAGGAGGAGAAGGGGACAACAGAGGATGAGATGGCTGGATGGCATCACCGACTCGATGGATGTGAGTCTGAGTGAACTCCAGGGGTTGGTGATGGACAGGGAGGCCTGGCATGTTGCAATTCATGGAGTCACAAAGAGTTGGACACAATTGAGCAACTGAACTGAACTGAACTGAACCGAACCATAGGTAGTTTAAAGAATTAAAAGTCCTAAATTAAGCCAACCAGCTATATTATGTAAAACACGTTCTAATTGCCTATCTTGACAACTACACTTTTATAATAAGAAGCAAATATATGTGTAAAACTATAGTTTTTATATGATTTTAGCCAAAGACGAAGACAACTCAATTTAACTATTAATTGTATGTGTCTAGGTGTTATGCTGATTGAATGGTGATTTTGGATGACTGAATAAATTAAAACTTATAAATTATTATATA
The DNA here is from genome assembly GCF_001704415.2 of Capra hircus. NCBI lineage: Eukaryota > Metazoa > Chordata > Mammalia > Artiodactyla > Bovidae > Capra > Capra hircus. The sequence continues at coordinate 42,590,377 of NC_030813.1, forward strand.
CTTCTTCCATGAAATTTCTTTCTCTTGCCTCCATTTCAGCAACATCAATAATTATGTTATTATAATCATTATTTCTCCTTTGAATTATAGTCTATTAATAGCAGTTAAATAAAAAATTAAAAAATTCTATTGTACCCTGATAGTTCAGTTGGTAAAGAATCCACCTGCAGTGCAGGAGACCCCACTTTGATTCCTGGGTTGGGAAAGTCTGCTGGAGAAGAGATAGGCTACTCACTCCAGTATTCTGGCCTGGATACAGTTCATGGGGTCACAAAAAGTCATACATGACTGAGTTACTTTCACTTTCATTGTATCCAAAATGGATACATTTCAATATATTTTCATATTAATAAAAAATAAATATCAAATATTTTCAATAATTTTCATAAGTTTTGAAAAAGTTGCTTTAGGCTTAGATTATTTAAAACCAAAATCCAAATCCAAAGAATAATAAGCATCAATATTTTAACTCAGAATTACTAAAGTTGAAATGTATTAACTTTTGAAAATATAATCATGTTAAATACATTTATAAAAATAAAACTATTCACATTCCTTGTGTTCACTGTCCATCAAATTTCTAACATAAAGTTGTCAAGCTTCACACATTTGAGTCTCAAATTATATAATGCAATTTTGAGAGCAGTATTAATCACTACTACAAAATGTCCATCAGCTGCCTTGTGCAATGTTGCAAATACTACGCTAATTAATTCCTGGGTAGTTCCTGAAGCACATATTGGAACACTGATTGGAAATTGTATTTTGCTATGGGAGCATCTATGGCATTCACACTGAGAGGAAGAATCTGATAGATTAATTTGATTCCCTGAGAGGGAATCCTTCCTGCACACTGAAGCATTGTCTGTCTTCAATATCATCAGCTTTACAATCACAAATTTTCACCCTTATCCCTACCACCAAGAACACAAAGGAAGAAGTACCGAAAAGTATTTTCCTGGGCCCTGAGCAGTGTTACTCACAAGAGAGGCTGCTGAGCATCTAGCAGTAGTAAGTTCTAAGTGAGGCAGGACCCAAGTTCTCTTTCATTCTTTTAGGGGTTGGAGTGTTTTATAGTCATCTTCTAAACCGTGAAACAGAGGGCAAGGGTCCTACTGCCCCGGCCTAAGGCCAATCCCCACATTTTCACTTCTGTGTAGCACATAGCTCTAGCCTTGAAGAAAGGCTGCCAGGTGGTTACCCCAGCTTTCAAAGACCTACCTGTTGATGAAGCAGAATTGACCTCAGAACTACTTTATTGATTTTTTCAATCTTAATTTTTAAAATCTTTATTGCATGTATCTATGTTTGGCTGTGCTGGGTCTTCTTTCCCTCCTGGGCTTTTCTCTAGCTGCGGAGAGTAGGGGCTGCTTTCTAGCTGTGGTGTGCAGGCTTCTCACTGCAGTGGCTTCTCTTGTTTCGGGGCATGGGCTCCAGGGTGTATGGGCTTCAGGGGCTGTGGTACATGGGCTCAGAAGTTGCGGCTCCCAGACTCGAGAGCCGCAGGTTCAGTAGTTGGGGTGCAAGGGCTTAGTTCCCCTGCGGCATGAGGGATCTTTCTGGATCAGGGATCAAACCTGTGTCTCCTGCATTGGCAGGTGGATTCCTATCCACTGCACCACCAGAGAAGCTCCCTACAACTACTTTAGAAAACCACTAGAGATGTCATGACGTGTCTTTACCTTGCTTGCATTTGAAGTTTGCTGCTCCCTACAGAAACATTCCCCCCACCACCTCTTGCCATGCCCAATTTCCTCAAGTTACATTTAAAATTATAGTGAGAAACAACAGTGCTTTGAAAGACATATTTATAATTAAAGAATATATAGAATAAAAGAATATATGGTAAAATATGTGTATCTGTACACTTCCAGCGGGGAGACTGACAGGGTTATCAGAACTTTCATAAACAACAGAGTTACAAGTAGAATATTTGAAAAATCTCAAACATCAAAAAGAGTGACAATTTTACTTCTCTGGACCAATCCTGTGACTTCTTTCAAATCTATGTTAAAATCATCCTTTTGAAATCAGATAATATTTGAGGATACGACTAACTTTCCCTTCCACTGATAAACATCAGAGTATCTCAGAGACCCTCTCTCTTGCAGAGTACAGGACAGATATTGAAGAGGGTCTTGGACATACTAAGGTACTAAAAAAAATTTTATAATTTTGGTGTGTTCAAAAACTAGGAGATGGTCATGGATGAGCATTTTCCTTCTTCAATGCTATTCTTGGAAATGGGACAAATCAATTGCAAATGTCTTAAAATTTTATTTTAATTTTTAACAGCTTTATTGAGATATAATTTACAGATTATACAATTCATACATTTAATGTGCAAAATGAAGTGGCTTTTATTATGTTCACAGAGTTGGGAAATCATTCCCAGAATCAATTTTGGAATGTTTTGTCTTCCTAGAAAGAAATTCCTTCCCTATAGCAATCACTTCCCATTCCCTTCCAACCCACCTCTGCCCTAGGCAATCATTGGTCTACCTTCTGTCTATAGATTTGCCTGTTCTGAACATCTCATATAAATGGAATTGTGCAATAAGTGTCTTTTGATACTGATTCTTTTCACTTAACATGTTTTCAAGATTCCTCTGTTGTAGCATGCGTCAGTATTCTGGTCCTTTTTATTTCTGAATACTCTTTTATCATATAGATGCATTTATTTCATTTATCCATTCATCAGTTGATGTAAATTAGAGTTGTTTCCATTTATTGTTCTTATGAATAATGCTGCCATAGACATTTGTGTGAATGTATTTGGGAATGGAATTTCTGGGTCACCTGGTATAACTCTATATTTAAAATTTGAGAAATGCCAAACTGCATCATTTTGCACTCCCATGAGGGCTTCCATTGTGGCTCAGCTGGTAAAGAGTCTGTCTGCAATGTGGGAGACCTGGGTTCGATCCCTGGGTTGGGAAGATCCCCCAGAGAAGGGAAAGGGTACACACTCCAGTATTCTGCACTGGAGAATTCCACGGACTGCATGGTCCATGGGGTCGCAAGGAGTTGGACACAGCTGAGCAACTTCACTTTCATAGCAATTTATGAAAGTTCCAAATTCTTCACATCCTCTCCAAATCTTGTTTTTATTTTTATTCTTTTCTTTTTACTTTTTTATAGCCATCCTAGCAGGTGTAAATGGTTCAGTGGTAAAGAACCCACTTGCCAATGCAGGTGACGCCGCTTTGATTTCTGGGTCAGGAAGATGCCTTGGAGAAGGAAATGGCACCCCACTCCAGTATTCTTGCATGGGGAATCCCATGGACAGAAGAGCCTGACATGGGGGTTACAAAAGCGATGGACATGACTTAGCAACTGAACAACAAAAGTAGCTATAAAATATCTCATTGTAGTTTTGATTTGCATTTTCCCTAATGGCTAATGTTGTTGATCATCTTTTCATGTGCTGACTGGACGCTTGTATATCTTATTTGGAAAACTATCTGTTCAGATACTTTGTCTATTTTTAATCTTGTTTTTTATTATTGCATTAATAGAGTTCTTTATGGATTTATAGACCTTTATCAGAGATATGATTTGCAAATGTTTTCTCTAATTTTCTTTCATTTCTCTCATCTTTTACTTTCTTAATTTAATGTTTATAGCACAAAAATTTTAAATTTCAGTAAAGTCTATGGTTAATACCATATCGACTTAACTAGGTCATGGTGGAGGGGTTGCCCAGATATTTGGTCAAACATTCTGAGACTGATCAAAGCAGATTACCCTCTTTACTGTGAGTGAAAGTGAAAGTTGCTCAGTCATGTCTGGCTCTTTGTGATCCCAGGTATAGTCCATGGAATCCTCCAGGCCAGAATACTGGAGTGGGTAGCCTTTCCCTTCTCCAGGGGATCTTCCCATCCCAGGGATTGAACCAGGTCTCTCACATTTGCAGGCAGATTCTTTACCAGCTGAGCCACAGGGGAAGCCCAAGAATACTGGAGTGCGTAGCCTATCCCTTCTCCAGCAGATCTTGCCAACCCAGGAATCAAACCAGGGTCTCCTGCATTGCAGGCGGATTCTTTACAAACTGAGCTATCAGGGAAAAGCTTTACTGTGGGTGGGCCTCATCTAACCAGCTGAAGACCTAAGTAGAACAAAAAACCTGACCCTCCATTGAGTAAAATGAAGTCCTCTTGCCTAACTGTTTGTGCTGGCCCATTAATCTTTCTCTGCCTTTGGACTCTAACCAAAATAGCATTGTTCTGGGGTCTCAAGCATATGAGCTATTGGAACTTAACTCATCTATTCTCCAGATTCTCTGGTTTGCTGACTGAAGATCTTGAGACCCCTTAGTCTTTATAATTTCATGAGCCAATGTTTTTCTCTTTCTATATATGTATAGAAATATCTTTCTATATGTGTATATATCCTGTCAGTTATATTTCTCCAGACAATCCTGAGTAATGCAGTTTAATTAATTTCTTTTTTCATTGTTTGTGATTTTGATGTCATATTTAAGAAGACTTTTCCTAACTCAAGGTCCTATATTATATTTTAGTAATTTTATAGTTTAGCTCTTACATTTAGGACTGTGGTCTGTTTTGAGTTAATTTTTGTATATGGTGTAAAGAATGGTTCCAACCTCATTCATTTACATTTGGGTATCCAGTTCACTGTCCACTGAATTGTCTTGGCACCCTTGTTAGAAATCAATTGACCACTAATATGGACGTTCATTTATTTTGACTTTCTATTCTATTCCAAGAACATACATGTCTACTGTGACATTAGAACAGTGTCTTGATTACCATAGTTTCATAATAAGTTTGAAATTAGGAATTGTGAGTGTGATGATTTGATATACCATCATTAAGTACGATGTTATTTGTGATTTTATTGTAGGACCCTTTACTTAGTTAAGGGAGTTACCCTCTCTTCCTAGTTTGTTGGTTGTCCTTATGGGAAATTGCTGATTTTTGTCAAATGACGTTTCTATGTCTATGGAGATGCCTGCTTGGTTTTTGTCCTTAATTATATTGAAAGACTATATTACATTATCTAAGTTTTGGATGTTACATAAACCTTGCAACCTGGGGCAAGTCTTGTTTTAAAGTTCTGAACCTATGTTTTTTTGACACTATAATGCTGAAACATCAGTAATACCAGCTGCTGTAATAATGTAGTATAACTTTTTCTATAATGCATGGATTGTTGAGCCTTTCCAGTCTGAATGTAGGATATATTTGATAATCCAACTATGAATTGAGATTCGCTTGATGGTGAAGAATTTGCCTGCAATGCAGGAAACCCAGGTTCAACCCCTGGGTTAGGAAGATCCCCTAGAGGAGGGCATGGCAAACCACTCCAGTATTCTTGCCTGGAGAATTCCATGGATAGAGGAGCCTGGCAGGCTGCATGGGGTCGCAGAGTCAGAGCCAACTGAGCAACTAACACTTTCACTTTTCCTATCATTCTGATTTTTTTCTTTTCTGGTATAATGAGTCTTCAATGCAAATGAAAACATGTCAGAATTAGAGCCACAAAGTTACCACGTGGAAATAACAAAAGTTAGAGACTCTATTAGTTTTCTAGGGCTACCATGAGAAAATACCACAAACTGAGGCTTAAATAACAGACATTTATTGTCTCATGGTTCTGTAGGCCAGAATCTCAGGATCAAGGCTTTGGCAAGGTTTTTCCCTTCTGGGAGTTTTGAGGAAGAATCAGTTCCATATCTGTCCTTGAGCTTCTGGTGGTTTGCTTGGCAATCTCTAGGGTTCTTTAGCTTATAGGTATATCGCCCTGATCTCTGTGTTGCTATTCAGGGGGTTCCTTGTGAATGTGGCATCTGTCTCCAAATTTCTCCTTTTTATCAGTTGTGTTAGAATAGGGCTCATCCTAATGTCACTTAACTTGAGCACCTCAATAAAGACCCTGTCTTCAGATAAGGTCACATTTTGAAGGACTGTGAGTTAGGACTTCAGTATATGAATTTGTGGGAGGACACAACTGAATCCATAATAGCTACCTTCTGAGAGTGAATCAAATTGTTTTCTAAAGCTTTCATGTAGAGCCTTAAAATGGACCCTAAAAATGACATCTCCATGTTTTCAGTATTTAATTCTTATTCATGGAATAAAGTTGAAATATGACTAATTCTGTTATTTGATTATTCTTATTGGATGCTAGAAACATTCTAGATTAGATCTACCATATGTTCTTAGGCACATTATTTCTATGAAGATAAAGCTTTTAATTATGGAATTCTAGGAGGTCAGGCATGGTAGTTGTGGCTTAATTAAATAAGCTTTTTTGGCATTAGGAAAGAAAAGGATAAAAAGAGAGTGGAAAGTAAGAGAGGAGAAAGAATAATAGCAGCAGATAGAGGAGAGAAAGAAGAGAAACAGACAGCAACTCAGATAGATTAATTCTTCCCTAGTGATATGACTGTCAGAGACAAATGATATAGAATTACCATAGATTTTAAAGTCAGATTCAAACAAAACTGTAATAAGTCTGTGTTCAGCATGGATAAGCCTTTTAAAATGATATGTATATATGTATACATATATATTTTTTCCTTTTTGTATTTTAGGATGCTGTCAGAAAGGAGTCAAATCTTTTGCATCTATTTCTAAAATTTGCATATTCAGCTATACTGACATTTACCTAAATGTTTTATCTTCTTCACTCCATTAAACAAATTATATTTGAGCTTGCCAAGTAGAAACTCAAGTTTAGCAATAAAAACACAAACTAAATAAATACCAAATAATGATGAGACAATTTGTTTGAAAATTTAAAAACTAGGGCAGTAACTTAATATTCTAATTATGAACAATTATATAACTCAGAACATTTTATTGTTTCAATCATGTGTATATAAACTAATTATCTGAACTAATATGCTAAATAAGATTGTGATTTATGGAACATTAATTTAAATGATTGTTCAAAGCATGACATTTTCCAAAGAGTCAATTTCTTTGTATAACTCTTTTAAAGAGGGAAAATGTGTTAGACTATGTAAATTTACTTAATTTTAGAATTGTAGTTACTAGCTACATGAAATGACTTTGAAACGACATATTCTCAGACTTGGCTTTAAATAGATGCATTGAGTTTTTTTTCTTCTTGTCATTTTTGGACATTGGCATTACTTGTTCATAATAGAAAATCATGCATTTATTTAAAAGAAAATCTCTATTGAAAATGATACATTCAGAGGTTCACAAAGATCAAAGTGTTAAGGTCAGCCCTTAGGACGTGCACATTTTGGAATGTATAAAAACTAATTTACAAATCAACAGGTAAAGTTAGGATATGTACAATATACATATTTAAAAATTATAAACAAAGTAAGATTATTCCTAAAAATATTCCTCATACCTCACAGATTTTTAAAAAATAAAATTTGAGGCTCAGGGCAATTACTCAGGATAATAGTAGGGTTATGAACCTTATTATAATTTTGTAAGCTCACAATTTGACTCAAATTTTCTGTGCAATAAATCTTGTAGACCATGAAATTAATTTTTCTTTCTTTTTTTTCTCCCTTCTTAGAGGCATAGAAGAATGTCCAGTTACAAATTAGTGCTTCTTGCTGGAGTACGGGGGATAAAGGAAGACATACAATGTTTGGATGTGTTTTGTGTCTGTGTGTGCTGAGCTGCTCAGTCCTGTCCAACTCTGTAACCCCATGGACTGTAGCCTGCCAGGCTCCTCTGTCCATAGGATTCTCCAAGTAAGAATACTGGAGTGAGTGGCCATTCACTTCTCCAGGGGATCCTCCCAACCTAGGGATCAGATCCCGGTCTCCTGCATTGCAGGCAGACTCTTTACCATCGGAGCCACCATTAGCTAATTATTTTTCATCTTCACAAAAATATGTTGATGTAAATAGAGCAAGGATGCTTTTCTAGGTTATAGGCTCTCAAAGATCCTCAATCCACTTTTAAGTTATTAGAGCATACATAACTTATGTTATTGGATGTTTATTGTCTTACCTTTTATATAGCTAAAATTATCTACTCTGACATCCGAATTAGGGCATTTGTGTGTGGGTGTGTGTGTCTTCTATTAGTTTCTGCATTTCTTTTTGAGACTTATGTTTTATTTGGCAGACATGCTATGCAGGAGACTGCCTGCAATGCAGTCTCCACCACCACCACCGCCACTGAGGACTTTAGGCCCAGGAAGCAGCATTTCAAGTAACCCCTGAGAAAACTGCTTTGAGGAGGCAAGAGGAGACCTAGAATATATAGGAGTTTTGCAACAAAGTGCAGGTAGTAGGAACAAAAGATTACTTTTAAGAAAAGAAAACAATATCCCAGATAAAAGAATTTAGCACTTTTCTATGTGTGGGAAGATGCGAGTCTGGGCTCACGCAAATCATTCCTTTGGTATGTGTCTCAGCTCTTCAGGGCTGTATCCTGTGTTTTCATATCCTGAGTCTCCTCAAGACTCACTGCTGAGAGTGGCTGTAGTCTGATGGCTGCCAAATGGCAGGTATTCTTTGTTTCCTTCAAGGATTCCCTTAGGGCTCACTGGCTGAACACTGGAGGGCTGCAATTGCTGACTGTAACGTCCTTTGCTTACTGATATGCTGGGCACTATTTTATTTCTCAGTTCCTTTTCTTGGTCCAAAATTTGACCAGTGTTTGGGAGATAGTTCATGACTAATTTTTGTCCCTCGGTGCCAAGAGTCTCTCCCCAGATCAAGCAAAAATTCTTGTTGATATGCCACTCCAGGTGCCAGTTTCTGGATCAAGCCCTGTTGCTAATTAAAGGTTCTCTGGACCCTCTGTCTTATTAAATTATGACCCAGCAGATATTTTCCCTTTTTGCTTCTTCCTATACCTAGAACCTGAAAGCCTCTTGATGAAAGTGAAAGTGGAGAGTGAAAAAGTTGGCTTAAAGCTCAACATTCAGAAAATGAAGATCATGGCATCTGGTCCCATCACTTCATGGCAAATAGATGGGGAAACAGTGGAAACATTGTCAGAGTTTATTTTTGGGGGCTCCAAAATCACTGCAGATGGTGACTGCAGCCATGAAATTAAAAGACGCTTACTCCTTGGAAGAAAAGTTATGACCAACCTAGATAGCATATTCAAAAGCAGAGACATTACTTTGCCAACAAAGGTCCATCTAGTCAAGACTATGGTTTTTCCAGTAGTTATGTATGGATGTGAGAGTTGGACTGTGAAGAAAGGTGAGCGCCAAAGAATTGATGCTTTTGAACTGTGGTGTTGGAGAAGACTCTTGAGAGTCCCTTGGACTGCAAGGAGATCCAACCAGTCCATTCTAAAGGAGGTGAGCCCTGGGATTTCTTTGGAAGTTATGATGCTAAAGCTGAAACTCCAATACTTTGGCCACCTCATGCGAAAAGTCGACTCATTGGAAAAGACTCTGATGCTGGTAGGGATTGCGGGCAGGAGGAGAGGGGGACGACAGAGGATGAGATGGCTGGATGGCATCACCGACTCGATGAACCTGAGTCTGAGTGAACTCCGGGAGTTGGTGATGGACAGGGAGGCCTGGGATGCTGCGATTCATGGGGTCGCAAAGAGTCGGACATGACTGAGGGACTGAACTGAACTGAACTGATACCTAGAACCACGTTATTACAATCATTCTGTAAAAATCATAAATGTGATCTATTTCCTCACAATATTTAGCCATCACCAATCTTCTGGAGGTCTGCTTACACATTGGTAACTATAAGAGCAAACATTCTTATAAAATAGACAGGACATAAGTAGTACATCTAGTAACACTGACAAACTTATAGGGCAGCAGGGAAACACTAAGCATAAACAATTTGGAAACAAACAGCAAATTAAAACAATGATTAGTATAACTAGTTGTAGTTCACTTGCAATAAACCGTCAAGTCTACAGGTAAGCCAGGTGCCTTTGTTTTACCCAAGTGATTTACTCTGACATCATGAACCCAGCTTTCCAAGATTTGATTTCCATCTGAAGATTTAGAGACTGCTATGGACTGAATTGGGCTTCCCAGGTGGTGCTAGTAAACCCACTTGCCAATGCAGGAGATGTAAGAGACCTGAGTTCAATCCCTGGGTCAGGAAGATCCCTTGGAGAAGGGCATGGAAAACCCACTCCATGTTAGATAAGAGCTAACAGAAACTTTGGCCAGACAGAAGACAAGGGCATTTTTAAACACTGACAGATAGTATACATGTTAGAATGTCATTCTCCCAAATCGCCAGTCTATGTCTGATGCAGGATACAGCATGCTTGGAGCTGGTGCATGGGGATGACCCAGAGAGATGTTATGGGGAGGGAGGTGGGAGGGGGGTTCATGTTTGGGAACGCATGTAAGAATTAAAGATTTAAAATAAAATAAAATAAAATAAAATTCTCCATAAAAAAAAAAATAAACACTGACAGATTTTGAACCCACAAGTCTATATTCAGTGAATATCTCCTTCAAAGGGAAGGCTAAATAAGAAAATTTTGGTTAAACAAAATGTGAAAAAATGCATTGTAGAAAGACCTGCATTATAGGAAATGTTAAGTGACATTATTTAGATGGAAGATAAATGGTATCTTGTAGAAATCTGAAAATCACAAGGAAATGAAAAGCATTAAAGTGATATTTATGCAGGCAAATAATAATAAAAGACACCTAGAGAAACCCTAAATATATGGAAATTCAGCCTATGCATCAAAGACTAACTCATGAAAGAAATTAGAAAATATTTTGAATGGAATGAAAAAGAAAAAAGCATACCAAAATTGATGACATGTAGTCAGTACAGTACTCATAGTGATATGTATAGTTATTAAGAAAACAGAAAGTTTTAAAATCAATGTTTTAAACACCCTCTTAGCAACCAAGAAAAAGAACAAGTTAAACCCAAAGGAGAAGAAAACAAATAATAAAGATAAGAGTAAAAGTTAATTTAAAAAGTTAAAACCCAATGAAGCCAAAGGTTAGTTCTTTGAAAAAAAAAAAAAAAAAAAACTGATATAATAGATAAACCTCTAACTAGAATAACCAAGAGTAAAACAGAGAAAACACAAGATACCAATACAAGGATACAGACACTGAAACAAAAATAAAAGAATATTATGAATAATTTTTTGCCAATAAACTGAACAACCCAGGCAAAACAGACAAATACCATATTACCACAGGTTCCAGTTCCAGATGGCTTCATTGGCAAATATGATCAAGGGTTTAAGAAATAAATCCAATCTTATTAAAAAACCTTTCAGTAAAGAAAATGAGGGAGTACTTCCTTCAGTTAAGTCAGTTCAGTCACTGAGTTGTGTCCGGCTCTTTGTGACCCCATGGACTTCAGCACACCAGGCTTCCCTGTCCATCACTGACTCCTGGAGCTGGCTCAAACTCATGTCTGTTGAGTCAGTGTTCCCATCCAACCATCTCGGCCTCTGTCATCTGCTTCTCCTTCTGCCTTCAATCTCTCCCAGCATCAGGGTCTTTTCTAATGAATTGGTTTGTCGCACCACGTGGCCAAAGTATTGGAGCTTCAACTTCAGCATCAGTCCTCCCAATGGATACTCAGGACTGATTTCCTTTAGGATGGGCTGGTTTGATCTCCTTGCTTTCCAAGGGACTCTCAAGAGTCTTCATCACCACAGTTCAAAAGCATGAATTCTTGGGCAATCAGCTTTCTTTATAGTCCAACTCTCACATCCATACATGACTACCGGAAAAAACATAGCTTTGACTTAGACAGACCTTTGTTGGCAAAGTAATATCTCTGCTTTTTAATATGCTGTCTAGGTTGGTCATAGCTTTTCTTCCAAGGAGTGTGCATCTTTTAATTTCATGGTTACAGTCACTATCTGCAGTGATTTTGGAGCCCAAGAAAATAAAATGTCACTGCTTCCACTGTTTCCCTACCTACCTGCCATGAAGTGATGGGACCTAATGCCATGATCTTAGTTTTTTGCATGTTGAGTTTTAAGCCAAATTTTTCACTCTCCTCTTTCAGTTTCATTAAGAGGCTCTTTAGTTCTTCTTCTCTTTCTGCCATAAAGGTGGTGCCATCTGTTTATCTGAGATTATTGATATTTCTCCTGGCACTCTCGATTCCAGCTTGTGCTTCATCAATTTCTTTTATAGGTGAGCTACTTCATCAGCACAAAACTAGATAAAGTCCGCATAAACATGAGTTATTAGAAATATCACAACAAACCACAAATAGGAATCAGTAGAAAACAGCACAATTTGGCTCCTAAATGCTGAAGTGGCTCACTTATACTTCCTTACTCATTTTATTAAGTCAGCATTACCATGATGCCAAAGCTACACAAAGTCATTATAAGAAAGAAAATTATATGCCAGTATTTATCACGTACCCCTGGAGGAGGAAATGGCAACCCATTTCAGTATTCTTGCCTGGAGAATCCCCATGGACAGAGGAAACTGGCGGGCTACACTCTAGAGGGTGGCAAGGAGCCAGACACAACTGAGCAACTAAGCACATCCATCATGTACAAAGACAGGAAAATCCTCAAGAAATCACTAGTAAATTGAATCTAACAATATATAAAAGTACAGATAGCATGACCCAAGAGTACATGACTGATTTAACACAAAAAAATCAATTAAATCCATCATATTAACAAAAGAGAAAAGCTGTATAATCATGTCCTTAGGTATAGGGAAAAATTTAATGAAAATCGTACCATTTCATGCTAAAACTATCTCAGAAAATTTGGAATGAACTTCCTCAACCTGATAGGAGGCAATCTACAACAAAATCTCTCGACATCACTAATAGTAAAAGAATAAATACACATACACAGCATCTTAAGACTGGGAATAAGATGAGAATATTTACTTACTATTTTGATTCAACATTGTACTGAAAGTATTAGTCTAAAGGTAAAAGGCATATAAATCAGAAAAGAAATCTGTCTCATGTCATAATCATGTAGGTGGTAACTTATAAGTGCAAAGTCCAAAGGAATCTATCAAGGAGTTTCTAGAGCTAGTAAATAAGTTCAGCAAATTCTCAAGATAACAGTTTAATTTATAAAAGTCAGTTATATCTTTATATCATACTAAAAATGATTATTAATCACAATAAATACACTTTACAAAGATATCTGAAACCTTTTTAAAGTCTGTTAATCACTTTTTATAATCTCTCATTTTTTTGCCTATGTTTGTGAATCTCTTTCCTGTAAGCATCTGAAAGACTCTTATTTTATATTTCCTAGTTTACAATTCAATCATATGAAGCTTTTAGGAGGTGAATTGTGCTGTTTTCTACTGATTCCTGTTTGTGGTTTGTTGTGATATTTCTAATAACTCATGTTTATGGAGCCTTTACCTAGTTTTGTGCTGATGAAGTGGCTCACTTATAAAGAAAAACAAAGTCCCAATTTGTGGTGTTTGCTAATTTCTGTGATATGAATAATCTCCACAGCCCTAGCCAATTTCAGGCTATCAACCTGGTACTGTTGAATGCAGAGTTGGGAAGAAACGCACACACTTGGCTTTTGTGCATTGGCACAAGTCAGCTCCAAGCCCATTACTTTTCTTATCTATAGAAATTCAAACTTGATCATGACAGGAATCTATTCTTCAGAGGAGACGAGTCTGTATTTTAATTAGATACCTAGGACTGTTTCCAATTTCAGACCACTTTAATTTCTTAGCTCTTTTGGAACATGCAGGTAGTTTTGAATTGGAATCCCAAATCCGTTTGAGGACTGCTTTTGTTAACAGATTCTCAGAATAAATATCTTCTTAGTTTCTTCCTTCCCTGAAGGCCAAAAATAGTTTCCCAATAATATCCCTTTGCAGGACTGACATTTTTCTATTCAGTCTCTTGTTCAAGGCACACCCTGTTGGACTCCTGGCTTAATCAGCCTCTCTACTCTAATTTCCCATTTTGTGATGGCCCCAAACTTTCTTTAAAACCAAGGTTCTTGCTTTTTAGAACCACTTTCCTTGGGCAGTTGCCAACTTTAGTGTTACTTACTAGTCCAGATACATTGTGGGCGCCTTCACTTGTGAATGTGTTCTTATTCTCTTGTGAGCTTAGCTACACATTTAAAATTTTGGGAAAAGTTTTAGCCAGTATTTGCAACTAGAGGTTTTATAGGATATGTAGCTTGCACAGTATGAGCAGAGTCCCCATTTTAAATACCTAAGACTGTATCTACTTTTTCTCCTCATCTCTTTCTGCGTAACAAATGTTCCAAACTTGGTGGTTGATAAAAACAATCAGTTTATTATGCTCATGATCTGTGGGTCAGGAGTTTGGACAGGGTTCAGCTGAATAATTCTACTCTGTATGGTCTCAACTAGGCTCACTTGGAGGCTAGTCTGGTCTGGACAAGACAGTCCAAGGAGGGTTTTACTCACATCTGGTGCCTTGTTAGGGACAGCTGGAAGTCTGGGCTCAGCTGATTTTCTCTCTCCGTGTAGCCTCAGGGCCTACTTTCATAATTTTTCCATTAGAGGCATCAGGCTTCTTGCATGGTAGCTAAAGGATATACAAATAAGAGTTCTAAGAGACCAGGAAGTAGAAACTGCTTCTCCTAGGTCTACAAATCAGCACACTGTCACTTTCCTCATATTTTATTGGTCAAACAGCCGTTAGCCACCAGGACTGAACTATCTATGGGAAGGGTGCCAAGAATCAGTGCCTTGATTTAGTTTACCACATTACTGGATTAAATCTTTAAGCCTTCTCTCTCTCTCTTCTAAAATATTTATTTATTTGGCTGTCCTGGGTCCTAACCGTGGCATATGGGATCTAGTTCCCTGATCAGGGATCAAACCCAGGCCCCTGCTTTGGGAATGCAGAGTCCCAGACACTGGATAGCCAGGGAAATTCCTAAGCCTTTCTTGATTTACTCCTTTTTAGACTTACTTTTGTTGCTGCAGAAACAGAAATTAGATTGAAATGGCATGTTTAAGGCTCTAGCGAATTGATGTACTCAGTCACCAATTTCCATTGTCATATCTTGGCATTGTTGCTTCTTTTACTTGTATAATATATTTAGTTTGTGAAATGGCTCACCTAATTTACATGGAAATGATAGGTTATAAAAGTTTTCTAAATAATTGACATTGTATTACCCATATAAACTAATTAAAAGAAATTATTGTTTTAGTCAACATGAAATTTTAAAATACTTTTTAGTTTTGCTGGTTTCAATAGGTATGAAAGCAATCCATTTTGTGATGAATCTCTGCAGTTGATACTTAATTTTCACTAAGCTGAAAAGAGTTTGAACTAATGTTCTAAGGGATATTCCAATAAACATTTCAGAAAAATAGACTGTGGTTTAGTAAAAGAAATATAAATTAAAGCATTTCAGAAATATTTACTTACCTTTATTTTCATACTGTTGGAACAATATTTGGATATAATGTTTCCCCACTTAAAGAATCATTTATTTTAAATTTGAGAAAAGTTACATAGTAGCTATGATTTCACTCATAATTGTTCAGATGCTTGGACTGTGGCAGAGACTTTTAGCTGTCTGCAAAAGTCTGTCCTTTTCATCCATAGTGAAAGGGATGAATTTGTATTAATCTTTCTAATGGCATAGAATTCCTATTTAAATTATTCATTATATTTATGCATTCATCCATCAGTGGACATTGGTTTGTATATCTTGGCTATTGTGTGTCATGAGGCAATGAATATGGGAGTGCAAATATCTATAAACCTTTCTATATACAATGTAATATTATGCAGCCTTAAAAAAAGTAGAAAATCCTGCCATTTGCATGAACATCAATGAACCTGGAGGATAAGGTTCAAATAAGTCCAACACAGAAAGACAAATATTGCATAATCAGACTTACTTGTGACATCCAAAATAGTCAGTTTCATGGAAGTAGAGTAGAATGATGGTGGCCAGGAGTGAGGTGAAAGGGAAAAAGGGGAGATTATTGTTTAAATGTTATGAAGTTTCAGTTACTCAGTTACATTAGATCTCAGTTACATTAATTTCAGTTACATTAGATCTCTAGAACTTATTCATCTAAATAAACATATACATCTGAATAACTTATTCATATGAATAAGTTCTGGAGATCTAATGTATGACATGGTGAGTACAGCTTAGATACAGTTAACAATACTGTGTTGTGCACTGGAAATTTGTTAATAGGTCACTTCCATAAAGCTGGAAAAAAGAACTCATGCCATTCTGTGGGGGAAATGTCATTTTGAGCCCTGTCCACTGACATGGCCCAGAAGCAAGGTCATTCTGTGATGTGCTCTAGTGCCAAGGAACGTGGGGCCTCTTGGAATAAAAGGTTGATTCCACGTCTGTGCTGGAGGGTTCTGTGAGAAGCTGGCGCACCTAGTTGTGCCAGAAAGCTAGGAAGCCTTCGAAGATTAATGGTGTTATGTCAAAAGACCACAGGAACCAATTTAAAGTGTACTTGAGACAATTTGAGCACCAAAAAGAGGATAATGGCTCTGGTCAACTGACACCCATTAAATCTGAAAAACCATTAGTATATAATTTTGTACAAAAGAGAAAATTTAACTTAGAGTGTTGAGTCTTATTATTCAATCATGTTGGTGTTATTGACTAATTTGTTATATTGTTCAAGAGGATAGAACATTACAAAAAATGCAAATGCTTCAGATAAATGTATTTTCTGAATCAAAGGGAATACAAGTAAAGTTGTGACCCTAAAGTAGACATGAAATACTTAAATTAAATTGTGTATGTATATGTTTATATCAGCAATACATAATATATAATCATATAATGTACAAGTAATATGCTTAGTTGCTCAGTCATGTCTGACACTTTGTGACCCAAATGTACTGTAGCCCTCCAGGCTCCTCTGTCCAAGGGGATTCTCTAAGAAAGAATACTGGAGTGGGTTGCCTTTCCCTTCTCCAGGGGATCTTCCCAACCCAGGGATCAAATCCAGGTCTCCCTCATTGTAGGTGGAATCTTTACCATCTGAGCCACCAGGGAAGCCCAAGAATACTAGAATGGGTAGTCTAGCCCTTCAGGGGATCTTCCCCACCCAGGAATGGAACCAGGGTCTCCTGCATTGGAGGTGGATTCTTTACTAGCTGAGCTACCAGGGAATATATGTATATTAAAACTTTAAAGAATTTTATGGTTCTAAGAATGAAAAAATGCAAGAGCCATCAGATCCAAAATATTTAAAGTTCGACTTCTTAGGATTCCATCAAGTGCAAAGTCTCTAGGTTGAAAGAAGACAGACATTTTACTTAACTTGAAATTTACCAATTCAAATACAGGAACTGTTGGCAGACTGAAGAATTAGATCATGTATATTATTTGAATCTGTGAAAGTGAACTAACCAATCATAGAGTTATGAAATCATTGATGTAACAAGTAAAAATTGTACTTAGCAAATCCCATCAGTAACAAATAACATCCTCTGGCATAAATCTCTTTTAGTAATGTCAGTAATCACTGTTTTACTTGGTATGATCACTGTTTTCTGTAGTGAAATAATGTTTTTCCAACTTGAGAAGATTTAGAGTTCCCAGGTGCTGCTAGTGGTAAAGAACCGTGAAGCCACTCAGTCATGTCTGACTCTTTACAATCCCATGGACTACCTACCAGGCTCCTCCATCCATGAAATTTTCCAGGCAAGAGTACTGGAGTGGGTTGCCATTTCCTTCTCCAGGGGATCTCCTTAACCCAGGAACTGAGCCCAGGTCTCCCGCATTGCAGGCAGACGCTTTACAGTCTGAGCTACCAGGGAAGCTCTTGAACCTTTCTGCAAATGCAGGAGACATAAGAGACAGAGGTTTGATCCCTGGATTGGGACGAGGAGGGCATGGCAACTCACTCCAGTATTCTTGCCTGGAGAATCTCGTGGACAGAGGAGCCTGGTGTGCTACAGTCCATAGGGTTGCATAGAGTCTGACACAACTGCAGTGACTTAGCACACGTGCACAGAAGTGTTGAAGAAAATCAGACTTTTAGGATTAGTATTAGTATTTTCATGTAGAGATGGAAGCTGTGCCTATTTGATATTGGATATACTAATAATAAATGGGAGACTCTGGCCCAGTAGAGTGACAATCTTTTAACTAATTTGAAATGACTATTTAAATACTATAGTTTTATGATTTTGAGAAATAATCATGTACAGTTATGTCTCATTTAAGATATTAGGTTCACAGCATTAAAGTTTAAATAATGAGAATTATATAACACCCAGGAAGCTTGTATTTCTTGAATTAGCCGACTGTAGTATTTAAAAGGGACAAGCTTGAGGAGATCCAGCTTCAAATACTCTTTCATCCCAGAATATCATCCTTCTACGCGGTTACCTTTATTTTGTTCTCTGACACCTAAATGCCCAATCTACAAATTGGAACCCCGAGTCTTCAAAGGCTATGTTCACATAGCAGGCCATGTAGTCCTCCCTGATCACAAACTCTGTCTGTACCCAGATAAGCTTCCCAAGGTCTCATTCCCTGCTCCTTGCCCTCATCCAGTTATTCCACTAAGTGACTCACTGGGGGATCATAGAACACAACAGACTGCTCTATTTCCCCCCAAAAGTATGACTTCATTGTGTGCGCTGTCCCATTTCTGCTACTTATAACACTGATAAAGCAGGGAAGCCAGTTTAGGTGCAACAAAGGGCCCCATTGGGTGTGGTGGGGGAGATCTCTACTCACTCAGAAAATGTCTATGATTTTTCTATCCTAGGGGTTACGTGCATGTCCTGCTTGTTCTATATCTCCTCTGTAGATCGGCTGGAACTTTCCAAATGAATTAGTATAAAAAATAACTTGCTCTACAACAGGGATAGACCTACCTGGAGATTGTCATACTGAAAGAAGTAGGTTAGATCAAGAAAGACAAAATATCACTTGATACCACTTAGATTAGGAATCTAAAAAGAATGGTACAAATGAAATTATTTATAAAACAAATCTGGTAGAGTGCCTGAAGGACCATGGATGGAGTTTCATGACATTGGACAGGAGACAGTGATCAAGACCATCCCCAAGGAAAAGAAGTGCAGAAAGGCAAAATGGTTGTTGTCTGAGGAGGCCTTACAAATAGATGAGAAAAGAAGAGACTCAAAAGGCAAAGGAGAAAAAGGGAAGATATACCCATTTGAATGTAGAATTCCAAAGAATAGAGAGATAAGAAAACATTCCTCAGTGATCAATGCAAAGAACTAGAGGAAAACAATAGAATGGGAAAGACTAAAAATCTCTTCAAGAAAATTGGAGATACCAAAGATGGGCACAATAAAGGACAGAAATGGTATGGACCTAACAGAAGCAGAAAATATTAAGAAGAAGTGGCAAGAATACACAGAAGAACTATACAAAAAAGATCTTCATGACCCAGATAGACACGATAGTGTGATCACTCACCTAGAGCCAGACATCCTAGAAGTCGAAGTCAAGTGGGCCTTAGGAAGTGTCACTATAAACAAAGCTAGTAGACGTGATGGAATTCCAGTTGATCTATTTCAAATCTTAAAAGATGATGCTGTGAAAGTGCTGTGCTCAATATACCAGCAAATTTGGAAAACTTAGCAGTGGCCACAGGTCAGTTTTCATTCCAATCCCAAAGAAAGCTTAAACTACTGCACAACTGCACTCATCTTACACACTAGTAAAGTAACGCTCAAAATTCTCCAAGCCAGGCTTCAGCAGTACATGAACTGTGAACTTCCAGAGTTCAAGGTGGACTTAGAAAAGGCAGAGGAACCAAAGATCAAACTGCCAACATCTGTTGGATCATCAAGAAAAGCAAGAGAGTTCCAGCATTATTGACTATGCCAAAGCCTTTGACTGTGTGAATCACAACAAACTGTGGAAAACTCTGAAAGAGACGGGAATACCAGACCACCTGACCTGCCTCTTGAGAAACCTGTATGCAAGTCAGGAAGCAACAGTTACAACTGGACATGGAACAACAGACTGGTTCCAAATAGGAAAAGGAGTATGTCAAGGCTGTATATTGTCACCCTGCTTATTTAACTTATATGCAGAGTACATCATGAGAAACGCTGGGCTGGAAGAAGCACAAGCTGGAATCCAGATTGCCAGGAGAAATATCAATAACCTCAGATATGCAGATGACACCACCCTTATGGCAGAAAGTGAAGAGGAACTAAAAAGCCTCTTGATGAAAGTGAAAGAGGAGAGTGAAAAAGTTGGCTTAAAGCTCAACATTTAGAAAATGGAGATCATGGCATCTGGTCCCATCACTTCATGGGAAATAGATGGGGAAACGGTGGAAACAGTGTCAGACATTTTTTGGGGCTCCAAAATCACTGCAGATGGTGACTGCAACCATGAAATTAAAAGACACTTTTTCCTTGGAAGAAAAGTTATGACCAACCTAGATAGCATATTCAAAAGCAGAGACATTACTTTGCCAACAAAGGTCCATCTAGTCAAGACTATGGTTTTTCCAGTGGTAATTTATGGATGTGAGCGTTGGACTGCGATGAAAGCTGAGCGCTGAAGAATTGATGCTTTTGAACTGTGGTGTTGGAGAAGACTCTTGAGAGTCCCTTGGACTGCAAGGAGATCCAACCAGTCCATTCTAAAGGAGATCAGCTCTGGGTGTCCTTTGGAAGGAACGATGCTAAAGCTGAAACTCCAATAATTTGGCCACCTCATGCGAAGAGTTGACTCATTGGAAAAGGCTCTGATGCTGGGAGGGATTGCGGGCAGGGGGGAAAGGGGATGACAGAGGATGAGATGGCTGGATGGCATCACCGACTCGATGGATTTGAGTCTGAGTGAACTCTGGGAGTTGGTGATGGACAGGGAGGCCTGGTGTGCTGTGATTCATGGGGTCGCAAAGAGTCAGACACGACTGAGCAACTGAACTGAACTGAGAGTACGTCATGATAAATGCTGGGCTGTATGAAGCACAAACTTGAATCAAGATTGCCGGGAGAAATGTCAATAACCACAGATATGCAGATGACACCACTCTTACTGCAAAAAGTGAGGAACTAAAGAGCATCTTGATGAAAGTGAAAGCTGCTGCTGCTGCTAAGTCACTTCCATAGACTCTTTGCGACCCCAAAGAATTGATGCTTTTGAACTGTGGTATTAGAAAAGATTCTTGAGAGTCCCTTGGACAGCAAGGACGTCCAACCAGTCAATCCTAAAGGAAATCAGTCCTGAATGTTCTTTGGAAGGACTGATGCTGATGCTGATGCTGAAACTCCAATACTTTGGCCATCTGATGAGAAGAACTGACTCATTTGAAAAGAATGTGATGCTGGGAAAGGTTGGAGACAGGAGGACAAGGGGATGACAGAGGATGAGATGGTTGGATGGCATCACCGATCAGATGGACATGAGTTTGAGTAAGGTCTAGGAGTTGGTGATGGACAGGAAAGCCTGGCCTGCTGTAATCCATGGGGTTGCAAAAAGTCGGACACGACTGAGTGATTGAAGTGAACTGATAAAAGAGAAATAGAATCACAGATGCAGAAAACAAATTTATGGTTACCACAGGGGAGAGAGGGAGGGATAAACTGGGAGACTGGGATTGACATATATACCGTACTGTATATAAAATAAATAACTAATAAAAACCTACTCTATAGCACAGTGAACTCTACTCAATGCTCTGTGTTTATCTATATGGGAAAAGGATCTAAAAGAGAGTGGTTTTTAGTGGTTTCTTAAAAAGAACCAGTTATGTATAATTGATTCACTTTACTGTATACCTGAAACTAATATGATGTTGTATTAATAAATCAACTATACACCAATAAAAATTAAAAAATATAACTTGCCCTAGAAGTAGGTTTATTGCTGGGGATTGTAAACTTCATTCAAGGTTCTCATATTATAGGATATGGTTTCTGTATGTGTGCGAAATCCTAAATATATAAAATATCAAGCTAATTTTTTTCCCTACCCACAGTGCTCTGACAAGGTAGGGAAAGGAAACTGAGAAAGACCAAGTCATTTGTCAGTGAATATATGGCGAAGTGGCCTGCAAATTCCCCCTGATCAGGATGGATGTGTGAGCTGCAACTCTCTTCTGAGGTACTCAGCTTGCTGAAATCATCCTGAATGATACAAGTTTCCACCTCATATTCTGTTTCTCATCAAGGGGGAGACCATGGAAGAGTTACTTACAAAGCCTTGTTCTGAGTGTGATCCTTTCTGCATGGACATGTCCTGTCAAGTCAGACATGTGTTCCACAGCAGTAGAGTCTTTTCAGTTGCAGACTGGATCTGTGTTATGGACTTCTGGACTAAAGGTGTTTTGCACCTGGATGGACTATGTACCCATATATCTCATAAATCTCTCAAACACTGTAAGCCAGAGACCTGTGAATTTGAAATCTTTACTATATCAAAATGACCGCAAAAAAAGAGGTGAATTTCTTTAAATTGCAGATAGAACTTAAGATTTGGAAAGCAGAAAAGGAATCTGAGTTTTTAAACACTTGGTGCTGGCCTCATATTTAAAATGGGAAAAGGCGAGCATCTTGCAGCCCTTGCCTCTGGCCAAGGGGAGGCCACAACATAGTCTCAAAGAGTCAGGAAATGATGGGCAGGATTACTGCTGCAAACTAGAAATCCACTTGGTTATTCTGCGGCTTTCAGTAGGAAGGTCTTCCTTTCTTGGCTTGACTGTGTTCACCACCCTCAAGGGACATTTAGAGATAATGAGCAATTACAAGCTTTGGAAAGGCAGATTTATAGCCCGATAAACAGCCAAGTAAAAATTGGCGGGTTCGTTTATCCTGAGAGGGTGTATGACGTGGAACTCACCCCGTCCACAGTCAACAGGAATTCTTGCCGTGTGCTCTAACAGTTCAAAGCGAAATCTCAGTTATCAAAAAAATCCTTGATTTTATACATCTCTGCACCAGTACTGTGATCCCTTGATGCTCAGCTGTGTCCAACTCTTTGTGACCCCAGGGACTGTAGCTCACCAGGCTTCTCTGTTCATGGGGTTTTTCCTTAGGAAGCCTAAATATTTTACCAGATAAATACTTTAGCAGATAAAGACCTTTCAAAGTCCATCTTTATCTCCCTTGCTGGACATCAAAGTGTCTCATTTGCTGTGTCTGACCAGCAAGAGACCCTTCCTCTCCCTGCTGACCCCAGGGCGATGTTGGAAGGGGTTTTCAGATGTAAATGAAACCCTTTTTTATACGTTGAGCTATAGGTATGTGGTAGTCTCTAGTCACAGGGTGATGAGACCTCTTCTTCCTTCTAGTAATAGAATTCTCAAGTGTAGTTGCATGTTGTATTAAAATTCTTAGTCTGTGATTTTCTTTTCTACAGCACTTGTCTCCAACAATAGTTAATAACTCCCCTTTTCCAACTCCCATCTATTGCTGTTACACTTCTGTCTCAGACGCTAGTAGATTTCATCTTTCAAACTCTCCCTTTCGGACTCTTCCTCTTTTATCTCTGGCTCATGTAAATTTTTTCTTCTCCTTCCAGATTTCCCTTCTAGCCTTTGATTATGGAAATCACCATGAAGTCCTTTTCCTCTAACAGCATATCAGCCCCCTTCTGTCCTTTCCCAGGGTGATTTTATTTTATTTTATTTTATTTATTTATTTATTTTTTTTAAGAGTCCAGGGTGATTTTAAACAAAACTCTTGGGACTTCCCAGAGATTGAGACTTTGCCTTCCAATGTGGGTGGGGTGGTGGTTGTGGGGGTTTAATCCCTGGTCTGAGAGCTAAGATTCCACATGCCTTGTGGCAAAAAAAAAAAAAAAAAAAAAAAAAGAAAGAAAGAAAACTGAACATAAACAACAGAAGCAATATTGTAACAAATTCAATAAAGACTTCTAAAATGGTCCACTTCAAAAAAAATCTTAAAATAATAAATAAGTAAAATAAACAAGTAAAATTCTCTGTTTGAGGATTTTTGGACTGCCTATTTATAAACACCTTGGGATGCAGACCAATGTAAGAACTGGTTATGGTTAAACCTGTCAGGAGTGTGTTTCTCCTTTAGAGGTACACTTCAGACAGGCAGTTTTTCTTGCAGATCTCTAAGGATATGGAATGAAAGTTTTATTTCTAGCTTATCCTTCAAGATGAGGCCTTTTGGGCTTCCAGCTTTGAGAGAGAGTATTTCTTACCATTCTCCTTACTTTACTTTTTTCCTACACTTGCAAGGCTGTGATAAATCAAGGATTCATTTTCTAGGATTAAGTGAATGCTCTCAGATGTAAGGCTAGCTCAAGTTCCATTGCTCAGTGGGTGTCCACCTTCTCTTAGTTTCTGGTCAGAGTGTTCCTTACTTTCCATCTAGTCCTTTGAGGCTTGGAAGATGATTTTAACAATCTGTTATCTTGAATTTTCAGTTGGTTTCAGAGGAAGCATCAGTTGGTGACCCTTACTACCTGCCTACCTGCCCAGCCCGCCATCTCATCAGAAATAATTCCTGACAAGATTTTCTGAAATTCAACCAAACTCTTATCCAAAAGAAAACCACCTTGGTCATGATGTTAGGGGAAGCACACTGATTGAAACCGCCCACCCTGACCAGGCACTATAGTAACCATTTGCATGGGTTGTTTTATGATAGGAGATCCTGATGAGGAATACAGAACTAATAAGCCATCAGCAACCGGAAGAGCTCAGAAAGGTCAAAAGGAGACACCGCGTGTCCGTCCACTTCCCGGAATCGCTCTCACTAGCATCCATCTTGGCTGATGCGTGCGCCACCAGGAAAGACTCTGAATTAGAATGATTGGCCAAAGACCACCCAGAAACTAATCCCATCACCATAAAACCTGAGACTGCTAGCCACGCGGCAGAGCAGTTCTCCTGGGTTTCCTTACCCTACTGCTTTCCCCTGGGTGCCCTTTCCCAATAAAGTCTCTTGCTTTGTCAACACATGTGTCTCCTCAGACAATTCATTTCCAAGTGTTAGACAAGAGCCCAGTTTCGGGCCCAGGAAGGGGTCCGCTTTCCTGCAACAATGATCTTTTTTTAAAAAAAATTCATTGCTGTATTTGATTTGCCATCATTTTGTTTGGGCTTTTGCATATGTGTTCATGTGTGAGACTTGTCTATTATTTACCTTTCTCGAATTGTCTATGCCTAGTATTTGTGTCAGTCATTTAAGCCTCACAAAATGATTTGGAAATTGCTCCCACTTCTTTTGTTCTTTCACAGATTCTGTGTAAGATTGAAGTAAAAATTTGAGAGATGATTACCGTAAAACTGACACAGTACTTCTTTGTGAGAAGATTTTAAATGGGTGATTTTATTTATTGGATTTAGGATCATTTAGACCTTCTATTTCATTTTCAGTCAGCTCTGTCTGATAATTCAATATTTTCTAAAATGTATCTTCTCACTTAAGTCTTAAAATTTGTTGGTCAAGAGTTTTTAAAACCTTGTGGTATTTTCATCCCTAATGCATCTGCGGTTGTGTCCCCGTTTAAATTTCTAGAATTATTTATCCTTTCTCTTTTTCCTGGACAATCTTTCCAGTGGTTTATCCTTTTAATTAATCTTTTCATATTGCTTACTTTTGGCTGAGTTATTATATATTTTTATATATCATTATATAATATTTTATATAATATTATATTTTATATATTTTATATAATATTATATTATTATATATTTTTCTACTTTACTAATTCCTTCTGCTATATTTGATATTTTCTTTTTAACTTTTTTTGAGCATATAGTTGATTTAAAACACTGTGTTAGTTTCAGGTGTACAGCATACTTTCTTTTTTAAAAAATCCTTCTGGGTTTATTATAGTCTGTCTTTCCTTTCTTATTTTAGATGCTTAATACCTACTTTCAAGTTCTTTGTTTTTCTAAGAGACTTGCAGTTGGGCTATAAATTTCCTCTAAAAACCACTTGAGCTATATACTTCAACTTTTGATCATTGGAAGCAGTATGTTTAAATGTTTATTCATTTCCATTTTTATTTCTTTTTCTTATTGTGGGTTTTATCTTAATTACATTCTTGTCAACTAATGCATCTTGTATGGTGTTGTTCATTAAGCAATATTTTATATTTGTTTTTATGATTTGGTTCCTGGGAACTTGTATAAGCATTTCACGTCTTCTCCAGTTGTTAAGTACAAAGTTTTACATGTATCTATTAGATCCAGCTTGCTAATTGTGTTGTTTAAATGTCCCCTACTCATGCAATTTTTTATTTTGTTCTGTTTTGTTTTGCCTACTTTAGGTATTGTGGGGGAGGACATAGCCTTCTCCTTCTACCCATCTTGGTTCCTTGGCTGGGGCTCTGTAAATTAGACTAACAAAACACAGATTAACAAGAGAAAAAGAAACTAATCAACATGTGCTTTATACACGTTCCCTGGTAGCTCAATGGTAAAGAATCCGCCTGCGGGTGCAGAAGACACAAGAGGTGACAGTTGACCCTTGGGTTGGGAAGATCCTCTGGAGGAGGAAATAGCCACCCACTCCAGTATTCTTGCCTGGAGACTCCCGTGGACAGAGAAGCCTGGTGGGCTATCATCTGTGGGGTCACAAAGAGCTGGGCATGACTGAGCCTGCACCACTGCATTATACATGGATTTGGGAGCTTT
Source organism: Capra hircus (assembly GCF_001704415.2). Lineage (NCBI taxonomy): Eukaryota > Metazoa > Chordata > Mammalia > Artiodactyla > Bovidae > Capra > Capra hircus. The sequence goes on from NC_030813.1 coordinate 42,616,879, forward strand.
CAGAGATGAGTAACTTCAAAGGGTGGTTAGAATCTGGGGTCTATGCACCTAACTTAGTAGGGGAAAAGAAAGGGGGAAAAAGGGTACTTATGGAAAGGCAAATGATTTTTTGGCAGGATAAATGGGCCCTGGAAAATGAATAGAAATATGACAGCTTGTAACATGTCAGTCTGGGTGTGGTCGTCACTTTTTCTCTCTAAGGAGAGACGACTAAGAGTTACTCTGCTACTGCTGCTGCTAAGTCACTTCAAGGGTGTTTATGACACTTGAGCTCTTTTGGGAAGCTCTGCTTTTAGACATACGAGCTAATTGAAGAAACTCAAAAGCCTTCAGAACAAAATAATTCTTATGTCAAAGTGTCATATTTTGAGGTGACAAATCCTGATTCTCTTTACAATCAATCATTGAAAGAGATATTTTAAAATCTGTGATGGTATACTTGCCAATTTTGTAAGGTAGTTGAGAGATGTTATGGGGAGGGAGGTAGGAGGGGGGTTCATGTTTGGGAACGCATGTAAGAATTAAAGATTTTAAAATTAAAAAAAAAAAATAAAAATAAAACATTTTAAATCTTAAAAAAAAAAGTTCTATAAATCTTTATTTTTCCAACTACAATAGCAATACATAATTGTTATAAAAACTTCAAACAATATAGAAATATATAAAAGTTGAGACTGAGTATCCTCAGTATCTTCACACAATCATTTTAACCATTTGGTGTATAATTTTTCCATAATGTTTTCAACGTATGTGTATGTTTGTGTGTGTGTGTGGCAAGTGCTATTATTATTTTTTAATTGAAAGGCTACATTGTGACAATGTTTTAAAAGGAATGGCTATTGCCATTATTTCATAGAGAAAGGTAATTTTATTTTTAAATCAATTTTTATTGAAATTTAGTTGCTGTACAACACTGTGTTAGTTTCTGTTGTACAGCAAAGTGAATCAGCTATACATATATTAATACTTATAGCCCCTTCTTCTTGAATTTTCTTCCCATTTAGGTCACCACATAGCACTGAGTAGAGTGCCCGGAGCTGTACATGCCTGACCATAACACTCTCATCCCCAGGCCATGGTTCTCCTATATCAGCCCCTTTCCTTTCTCTTGGCCTCATAATTTCCACTGATGGCTTGCACTGCAGACATATTGTGAAGGGCCTGTTGACTTCTCTGATATTCTCTCACATTCTATTTCTGGTATAGGCATTTTTGTTTCTTAGTATCTGGGATCCTTTGACATCTAATGCTCTTCTGAAGTGACAAACAACAGAAAATTCATTTTCCTAATCTCAAAGAACAGGGCTTCCCATTCCACCCATGGAGTCTCATAGTGACTTTAATTCTCAGTCACAGAACAGTTTGTTCCAGAACACATAGTTTTGCTCAGTCACATCTTTTTACTAAGTTTGGTGGTGGACAGCACTCTGTCCTAGGAGGGGAAGGTGAACTTAAAATTGTGCGATTGGAAAGAACTGATGAGGGGTTTTCAAGTGAGAATAATATGTGACATAGCAACAATATGAGGCCAGAAAATTGCTGAACAAGAAAATGTACAAACTCTATAATAAAGATAAGGTACTAACATATACCTACAAAGTGGTTTCAAATGCATTATCTAATTCAATTTTCCAAATGTAAGAGCTCATTGTGTGGAGAATTTGTTTTGTGTTAAATTGGCTAAGTTGGAGCTATGTTTCCAGAATTTCCTTTCTGGTATGTGGCCCTGCATGGGTCATAATAGATTTACATTTTAATTTTATCTTATCTTTAATTGTGAGTATAAATACATAACATTAAATTAACCATCTTAAACTTTTTTTTTTTTTGCTGCAAAAAGCTTTATTGTTTCCATTTGCTCCAAGGCCTGAGAGAGGTTTTCAGTGTGTTAAAAAGCTGCCCAGTGACTGCAGAGAGGGATTTAGGCACAAGCTCTGATGTTAGTGGGGCTCCTCGAAGGCCACTGGGCCCCAGGGGCTCCTGATCATGCTTGAGGGTGCTTTCAAGGAGATATTCACCCAGTCCAGCCTGGGAAGCAGCCAGCCTGAGGAGGTTGGTCAGGTAGTTGCTCATCAATTTCACCTCCTTGTCTAGGAAGTGGCTCTGCAGGAAGTCACAGAGGTGGGGGTCTGTGCGGGCAGAGCGTAGGCCATGCAGATTCAAAAGGCCTGGTTTGGGGTCTTCTCTGTGAGAAGAATGGCTTCCATAGTGTACTGGGTTTTACCCCACTTATCTTGAGATGGCTTTTGCATGTCCAGAAAGAGGGCACAGCTGCTGCGCTGGTCTTGTATTTTCAAGAGAAGCTCCATGCCCTTGAACTTCTCCTTGGCCAATTTGTGTAAGAAAGTGGTCCATACCCTCCAGAGTCACATCGTTATGATTGAAATAGAAGCCCAGAGAGAGAGAGGTGTAGAAGGCCCTCAAATGAATGTTGACAGTGGCCTCACCTCGGTGGAATAATTCTGATGAATTTGGGAGCTCATGGTTGATCAGTAATAAGGAGTTAAGCTCAAAAAATGGTGTTGGCTGGTCCCAGTGATCTTGGACAGCTGAGTGGCTGATTCCAAAGGTTGCAGCTAGAAAACAGTTAGAGGGTGGTCGGAGGCTGGAGCAAGGTGTGTCCCTGCGTCTGTTCTGACCAAGCACTGTAGAAGCAAGATATGAAGCAAGAGACAGACCTCCGAGTGCACTGCCCACCTTAAGCTTTTTTAAGTGTACAGTTTAGCAGTGGTAAGTACAGATCTTCCTCCACTTATGATGGGCTTAACATCCTTGTAAACCCTATTGTAAGTTGAAAATGCATGTAATACACCTAACCTAATGAACATTCTGTTATTAGCTTAGCCTATTCTGCTTTAAAAGTGCTCAGACACTTATCTTAGACTATAGTTTGACAAAATCATCTAACACAAAACCTATTTTATAATAATAATGTGTTGAATATCTCATGTACTTTATGGAAACTATTATTGTACTGAAAGTAGAAAACAATGATCGTATGGATACAGTATGGTTGTAAGTGTATTGGTTGTTTATTCTCATGATCCAGTGGTTGCTGCTGTGGGGCATTGTGAGATAGGAAAGTAGTGCATATTGCCCGTCCATGGGAAAGATCAAAGTCCAAATTTGAAGTATGATTTCTGTTGGATGCATATCACTTTGGCCCCGTCATAAAGTTGAGAAATCATAAGTCAAACCATCATTAAGTTTGGGAACGTCTGTACATTCATCTTGTTGTACAACAGCTCTCTAGAACTTCCTCATCTTGTAAAACTGAAATTCTATTCCTTTTAAACACTAACCCTCCTCCCCTCCCCCAGTCTTTGGCAATTACTTTTCTATTTTCTATTTATATAACTTTGACTACTTTAGACATCTCATATGAGTGGACTCATACAGTATTTGTTCTTCTGTGACCAGAGTATATCACATAGCTTAATGTCCTCAAGGTTTATCCATGTTGTAGTATGTGATAGAATCTCCTTTTAAAGGCTGCATAATGTTCCATTGTGTGTATATAAGACACGTTATCCACTCATATATCAAAGGACATTTGAGTGGTCTGCCTCTTGGCTCTTGTGGGTAGTGGTGCAACAAACACAAATGTGCAAACATTTCTTTGAGAACTTGCTTTTGATTTTTTTTGTTATATATCCAAAAGTGGGATTGCTAGATCATGTGGTAGTTCTATTTTTAATTTTTCTGAGGAATCTCTGTACTGCTTCTGTAGTAGTTTGTACCATTTTACATTCCTAGCAGAGTTTGCAGAGAAGGCAATGGCACCCCACTCCAGTATTCTTGCCTGGAAAATCCCGTGGACAGAGGAGCCTGGTGGGCTGCAGTCCATTGGGTTGCAAAGAGTCAGACACATCTGAGCGACTTTACTTTCACTTTTCACTTTTATGCATTGGAGAAGGAAATGGCAACCCACTCCAGTGTTCTTGCCTGGAGAATCCCAGGGATCGCGAAGCCTGGTGGGCTGCCGTCCATGGGGTTGCACAGAGTTGGACACGACTGAAGTGACTTAGCAACAGCAGCAGTAGCAGAGTTTGAGGATTCCAATTTCTCTCTATCATTACCAATATTTGTTGTTTTCTGTCCTCTTGATGGTGGTCATCCTAATCGGTTTGAGGTGATGTGCTTATTTTGGTTTTGATTTGCCAAAAGAGAATTTTTGTGTGTAATTTGGAAGGTAAAAGTATAGTAGCAGTCATATTTTTATACTCTGGTAGCCAGCACAGGTAGAGTTACCTGTAAAATAGAGGATGCCAACTTAAGTTTGAATTTCAGATAAACAGAAATAATTTTAGTATAAATATGTCCTCATGCTGCATGGAATATATTTATATTAAAAAGGGATTTGTATGTAATATTTGGCACATATTTATAACTAAAAATTTCGCTATTATTTGCTATTTATCTGGACTCAAATTCAACTGGGCGCTCTGTATTTTACTTGCTAAATCTGGCAACACTAAATTCAGGGCACCCAGTACTGTTGTAGGTCAGGCACATTGCTGAGGTTACATGGGTTTATTCCTTGATGTGGGAATAGGTCAAATTTGCAGAACGTCTAACAACTGCCTTATCACTTCCTTCAGTTTTGCTGATAGGTGTCTACTGAGCTCAAGCGTTGAAAATTTCTTTCAGCTTCTTGGCTTGTACGTGTGGGTAATACGACACATTTGGGAGAAACTCTGTAAGTTCTTTCATATACGAGGTGTAGGATAGCAAGTTTTTTGTGCAGAGAACAGTTTAAATACCCTCACATTCTTCAGGGGCAGTTGTAATGCTACACACTCATATGACAGTGTAACTTCCAGTCCTACACTGTCTTATCTCTATTTTGTATGAGTCAGAATGGTGGGAAATCAGAGTATTTTGGTGGTCATTATTTCATTTGTCTGGCAGTGGGAGCTTGTTGTTTGTTGTTGTTTAGTCTCAAAGTCATGTTGGCCTCTTTTCAGATCCCATAGACTGTAGCCCACCAGGCTCCTGTGTCCATGGGATTACCTAGGCAAGGATACTGGAGTGGGCTGCCATTTCCTTCTCCAGGGGATCTTTCCCAACCAGGGATCAAGCCCCCCATCCCCTGCATTGGCAGGTGAGTTCTTTACCACTGAGTCATCTTGGAAGTCCCTGCTGCCCCCGGCAAGGAGGCTGTGCTAGCAACAGCTTAACTCTTCATGGAAGGACAGACAGTCCCTGACATATGTGTCCGTCAGTGGATGAGTGGAGAAAGACTATGTATCATATATAGCCAGTGGAATACTGAGGCAGCATTTTAAAAAGTAATAAAGGAGGTGGCTGATCCAGCAGGATATTCCTATCATTGATGCTGGAGTCTTGGAGACAGTGAAAGACGAATGTTGGTTCCAGAAGGTCTCATGGATTTCTCTCAGCCTCAGTGGTTCCTATATGTCCTTATTTCCCAATTTCATGCTTATCTCCTCTTCTAAACTGCTGACTTTGCAGACTTTGGGCTACAACAGCAGGCACAAAAGCAACAAACCCACTTAGATAGTCTAATCAGCTCCCACAACTGTATAAGATCAAATCTCTGAAATAAATCATTTGTCTATCTGTATATCTGTATCTACAGCTCTATCTCTATCTCCCTCTGGTAATTCTGCTTCTTGAACAAAACCTGAATGATACAGGCTGCAATGTGTTTGTATACATTTTTATATGAAGACACTGATCTTAAGATGTTAAATATCTTGTTCAAGGTTATATAAATAGCGAGTGGCAGAAAGAAGCAATATCTGATCTGGGTCTCTCTATCTCTAAAAACCATGGTCAGGCTAATCTATTTTAGGGAATACAGAGGGGCAATGACACATATGTGGAATATTAATTGATTGATGAATGTCACATTCCAAACAAGCAAGGTAATTAATCTAATTCAGCACTAGTGATTAGGTCTCATTAATGTTATATTTAGTAAGTGAGCATCTAATTTCTTTTAAGAGACATAGATAAATTGGAGAAATTTTACCAGAGAGGGCTTAAGAAGGAAGAAATGTTAATGAAATAACTCAAGCAATGAAGTATACAGCAAAGAATAGAAGTCCTGGTTGGAGCAAAAGAATCATAATACAGTTCACAGAACTGGGCAGAGAAAAGATTTAAATTCCAGAGCAATAATAAAGGATTTTTCAGAGGCTCAGGCTCTTTACACAACATCTGCCATTCTAGAGAGCTACAAAAGGTGGCTGCCTTGTACAAACTACCAGTTGAATACTCAAGTGCTTTAAATTATTTCAAACAAGTAAAATGGCCAGCCCCAATACCTGGTCCCACCACTTCCTTATTTTATCAGTTCTAAGATGGATTCTTGCTTTTTCATGGTTTTTTTTTTTTAATAGATTAATTTTGAGAGCAATTTTAGGGTCACAAAAAAATTGAGGGGAAGGTACAGAAAGTTCCCACATGCCCCCTCCCCCTACACATGCAAGACCTCTATCATCATCCCCCACCAGAGTGGTACATTTGTTGCAAGAGATAAGCCTACATTGTCACATAATAATCACCCAAATACCATAACCTACATTAGTGTTTATTCTTGGTGGTGTACATTTCCTAGAGCAGTTTCAGTGCCCTCAACTCCTCTGTGTTTCATCTGCTCATTCTTCTCTCTTAGAAACCGCCAAAGCATGAAACCATGAAAACTTTGTTCATGTTTTGACATCTTAGAAACTAGAATGTGTCTTATTTCAAATTGTACTCCATGTTTCTCAGTGGAATAGAAAATAATGGTGCCTCTTGCAATTGGTGATGTCTTAAAATATGTTAAGTATAGTCGTTTTGTGATCTTGGGCAAATTAAACCATCTGTGCCTCAGTTTCCTTATCTCTCTCATATAAGGCTGTTGTGAGGAGTAAATGAGAACACAGTATGAAGTGTTTGCAACAGAGTAAATTATCTATTGTCACAGTGATGCTGTAAGACAGACCACACCAAAAATTGGTGGCTTAAAGCAATAACCTACTATTATTTCAGCATAGTGGTTGTGGACAGCCAGACTCCTCAAGGCTCACTCCTGCATCTGTGGTGAGCCATGGGTGAGTTAGGAAACGCTGCTAATAACAGCTGGCCTATCTCACATTTTCAGCCTTGGCTAGGACAGCTCTCCATTTCACGTGTTCATTCATCTTCTGGCCGGTAACCTGGGCTTGTTCTCCTGGTGGAAGTGGAGATCCAAGAGTAAGCACAGAAGTCGAGGCTCAGAGGCGGCACGTCACTGCGCCTCTCGCAGTCTGTGGGGTAAAGTACGTCACAAAGCAAACCCAGATTCCGAGGGGGAGGAGATAGACTCCACTTTGTGACCAGAGCTCCAAAGTCACATCACAAAGAGCGTGGATATGTGGTAGGGTAGAGAAACGGGCCGTTTGGGGGAACAATCTATAACAGTCGGAGCCTGGCACATGAAGCGAAGTGAAGTGAAGTCACTCAGTCGTGTCTGACTCTTTGCGACCTCATGGACTATAGCCTATCAGGCTCCTCTGTCCATGGGATTTTCCAGGCAAGAGTACTGGAGTATGTTGCCATTTCCTTCTCCAGGGGATCTTCCCTACCCAGAGATCGAACCTGGGTCTTCCGCATTGTGGGCAGACACTTTATCCTCTAAGCCACCAGGGAAGCCTGGCACATAGTGAGTGCTGAATGAATCATACCTGTCATTACAATCGTCTTCATTAATGAAGGAAATCAATGATTATAAATCAAGCTGAACTGATTTAGTCCAACTTGGTCACAGGAGAGAGCACAGGTTTACCTTATGATGAGCTCTGGATGCAGCCCAGCCTGTTGAGGTGCCTGTCAGGGTCTCAGAAGCGTGTTGTTGCTGTTTATTTATTTATTTATTTTTTATTTTATTTTATTTTATTTTATTTTTTTTTTGTTGCTGTTTAGTAGCTCAGTCGAGTGACCCCATGGACTATAGCCTCCCAGACTCCTCCGTCCATGGGATTCTCCAGGCAAGAATACTGGAGTGGGTTGCCATTTCCTTCTCCAGGGGATCTTCCCAACCTGGGGATCAAACCCGCATCTACTGCATTGCAGGTGAATTCTTTACCACTGAGCCACATGGGAAGCCCCTCAGAAGCACAAGGTGTTAGAATATGAAAGATGGAAAGATATTCAAGTCCAACTACTCTCTCTTTACTTCATTGTGGGCAAAAAGGAGCTCAAAGGAGATAATGCACTGAAATGGCATAGCAGAAAAGCTTGGATGTCCAAGTCCCATGCCAATGCTCTTTATCATAAAATGCTGCTTCCTTTCCAAGTATAATGGTGAGAAACAAAGAGTTCTATTTCTTTTTAAATTCACAACAAAATAAAATGAGATAAATACAAAGTGTAATAAAATAAGATCTTAAACACACAATCACAAGTATATATTTGTTCTTTTTACCATTTGCAATGTAAGCTTTTTGTAGAAATTGTGTTCTTTTTAATGATGTCTAAATATCGTATAAATATAAAAATAATTTTCAATTTTAATGACAGTTATTTCCTATTTCATGTATATGCAATAAGTAGATTTTTTATTGGACTTCAATAAAAGTGGGTAGCAATGAAATTCAGACACACTTTTAGTGGAGGAGGCAGGGATAAATTTTTCTTCGTTTAGAGACAATGAAATGAACCATTTAGTATTTAAATACTTAGTAAATCTGATTTACCGTTTCAAAGGACAAATTCTATAAGAACACTTGAAATGATTGGTCATCAAAGACATTCTGAAAATACTTTTTGTTTAAAAATAAATTGGTTTAAAATTCACAAACCCAAGATAACACTAAAATGCTCAGCAAAATGCATTTATTACTTTGTCCCCTAATAAAAACCACACATACCATACTTGTACTTGTATGACTGTGTATATGTTACTTCCTTTACATATTCCTAAGTGTACATTAATCAGAGTTAATGGAGAGAACATTGGATTTGAATTCAAGAGACTCTGATGTGAAGTTGGCAGTTATAAAGCCCTGGTAGTCACATAAACTAGAGAAGCATATATTTTGAAGATTTCTTTGAAGGAGTTATGTGCATAGAGACAAACAGAAGTTCCTTGTCTTTCTATAAGATGTGTTTTGTTTTTGTTTTAATCTTAAATTTTTAAAAATTGTAGTAAAATAAACATGATAGAAAAAATATCATCTTAACTACTTTTAAGTGCACTGTTCAGTGATATTAAATACATTCACTTTGTTGGATTACCCTCACCATGATCCAACCATAAAACTCTTGTCATCTAGCAAAACTGGAATTCCGTACCCATTAAACAACAATTCCCCTTTCCTGTTCTCTTAGGTCCTGGCAACTACCAGTTTGCTTTTTATCTCTATATATCTGACTATTCTGACTATTCATATAAATGGAATCATACAGCATTTGTCCTTTTGTGACTGGCTTATTTCTTTTAGCATAATGCCCTTAAGGTTCCTCTATGTGGCATGTGTCAAAAATTCCTTCTTTTTAAGGCTGAATAATCTTCTATTGTGTATATTTATCACATTTTGTTTATCCATTTGTGGACACTTGGGTTGTATCCATATTTCAGCTATTGAGAATACTAAATATTTTTATCTGTGACATATTAAGAGAACTCAAACTGATGTTATTCTCAGTCAATATATCCATTTTTCAATTCATTGTGATGAAACTTCCAATTCATTTTAGCAAAACTATAGAGGCTTACAGACTGAAAACCACAACCACAGAAAACTAACCAATCTAATCACATGGACCACAGCCTTATCTAACTCAGTGAAACTATAAGCCATGCCATGTAGGGCCACCCAAGACAGATGGGTCATGGTGGAGAGGTCTGACAGAATGTGGTCCACTGGAGAAGGGAATGGCAAGCCACTTCAGTATTCTTGCCTTGAGAACCCCATGAACAGTATGAAAAGGCAAAAAGAAAGGACACTGACAGATGACTCCCAGGTTGGTAGGTAAAAGATTGAAGGCGGGAGGAGAAGGGGACGACAAAGGATGAGATGGTCAGATGGCATCCCGATTCAGTGGACATAAGTCTGAGTAAATTCCGAGAGTCAGTGATGGACAAGGAGGCCTGGCGTGCCTCCTTGTGTGACCATGGGGTCACAAAGAATCAGACACGACTGAGCGACTGAACTGAACTGAACTGCCGCTGTTGGCTGTTTAGTCGCCAAGTCTCTCAAGATCAAGAAACATTTTTGGAAGCTTTCACATGCTCCCCAGAGCTGAAGAAATCTCTGTGGGTTGACTTAAGTCTTCTCTGCCAAGAAATAGCCTGCCACCTTCTCGGATGCTGCTTTACCACACAGGTGCTGCCACCGGGTGCGGTGGTGACATCTTTATAAGTATCATCGCCAAAATGCGCTGCACTAGCTGAGGTCTTTTTACCCTAGTGAAAAGTGAAGGTGTTAGTTATTCAGTCAGGTCCGACTCTTTGTGACCTCAAGGACTGTAGCCTGCCAGGTTCCTCTTTCCACGGGATTCTCCAGGCAAGAATACTGGAGTAGGTAGCCATTCCCTGTGGTTCTCACTAAACCCACCGGTAATTTCTGTCATGCCTCGTTTCTACTTTCCCAGCTGTGAAAGTGAAAGTCGCTCAGTCATGTCTGACTCTTTGCGACCCCATGGACTATACAGTCCATGGAATTCTCTAGACCAGAATACTGGCGTGGGTAGCCTTTGCCTTCTCCAGGGGATCCTCCCAACCCAGGGATCAAACCCAGATCTCCTGCATCACAGGCAGACTCTTTACCAACTGAACTCTCAGGGAAGCCCCTTGTCTGCCCTAGTTCCTAACAGACATATACCAACTGTTGGGAGTATTTTCTTCTCTCAGAAGGACACCACACCTACTTATCCAGATTGGATTCTGGTTCTTCCACTACCTATCTTCCAATCTAGTGCTAGACATATAATCTGTGTCAATCTTTATGAAGTGCAACTTTCTATACCTAAAATCAAATTTCTGTGGGTTTTTTTTTTGGGCGGGGGAGAGAGAGAAGAAAAAATCCTGGGACTCATAAATTAAAAGAATATAATTTCAAGTGTGTTATTTAAACTGTGATGTTCAAAAAAAATAATAAAAATAAACTGTGAGGTTCAGGAGCAAATTCTGAAACTCCAAAACCAGGATAATTTTTTGTTCTTTGTATTCTTGTAATCCTCCCCCTCAGACAATGCATATGGTTGACTGCACAGGGGCAAGGTCAAAGGGAAAAAGAAAAATGGACCCAAGATTTTCACTCAGACCAGTAAGACCTATAGGTGGCTACAGAAGAGGAAGGGCAGAGATGATGAGAAATTGTGCAGCTGGGAATTTGAACTGGGTGACTGGAACTGGAGGTTGGGGAAGGCTGACTAATGCAACACGTGGGTGCAGCTCTTGTCTCTTCAGTGCAGTGAGGAAGGAAGTGGGAAGGAGAGCTGATGAGTGTATGTGTGGAGGGGGAAGGAGGCTGACTAAAAGTCATGTTAGTCTATGTCCATGCACACTGGATAAATTAGTTGATTAATCCTCATAACTACACAAAGCAGTATGAAAGCTGATGTCGGATTTCACATAAGGGAAATAAAAGGATTTTGAGTTAGAATCTTAAAACCCTAGCTAAGGATTCCTGCTTTGAAGCAGCTTAAGTATCCATTGACAAATGAATGGTTAAAGAAGATGTGGGACATACATACAACGGAATACTACTCAGTCATAAAAGAATGAAATAATGCCTTTTGCAGCAACATGGATGGACTCGGACCTACTGTATAGCACAGGAAACTATATTCAATATATTATAACAACATAATGGAAGAGAATATAAAAATGAATACTTATATGTATAAGTGAATTACTTTGCTGTACACCTGAAACATAATATTGTAAATCAACTATATTTCAATAGAAAAATTTAAAAATGAAGATAAAAGAAGAAAAGAATTCCTGTTTTTTATTCACAGAAGACAGTTCCAACACAGGGTTGCTCAGGAATAAAAGAAATCAAGAAGAAGGATGGATATTACTGATTCTTTAAAATGTGTTTATGGCTTCCTTATATTTACACCTCTATTTATTCAGAGGATAAACCAAGAGACAGGAAGGGCCAAAGGAAAAGACTTGCAACCTTTCTTTGGGCTAACTGGTGATCACCTGGTTTTTCCTCATGCTGCTGCTGCTCATCACAGGTTGCTGTGGAGCCAGAGACCAAACTCTGCACTGTGGGTCCCAGCTCCTGCTCTGACAGTCAGGGTGGGCTCCCATCTGCCTCCTTCTTCCAACTCTTGGCTCCCTGTATCCCTGCCTTGATAAATGGTTTTAGGGATGAAATTATATTCTGACAATTAGTTCAATAACTTGTATGTATAATAATATACAATATAATAATATAATATAATAATTATACATATATAATTATACAATATGGTAATAATATATGCTTGATATTTTAAGCTAACATTGTTATTTAGCTATCTATAATTTACAGTAATGAACTTAGAATATTTATACATATAAGCCTATAAATTCTTATTAGTACAATTATCTTTCTACTTTATAATTTTTACACAGACTGGTACTTGTTAAAAATATTTTCAAACTACCTTGGAAAAAAAATTCAAGTCAGATCATTGTATTAAAATTGTGAGAGGATGAGAGGAGGAAGAACAATAAAGAGTTTGAATCAAACCCCTCAGTTAAAAACCTAAGGTCCAGCTACTTAGTGGTGGATGCTTGGTCTGTCTGTCCACATTTGTGCCCAAAGACCATGTGTTCTCATAGTAATCCTGTAAGTTCCTAAGATGCTATATATTGGCCCAGTGGTCCTTAAGCAAATTGCTTAATCAGAATTTCTTTGCTGGTAAAACAAAGATAAAATAGTACCTAATTCTTGCCTGGAGAATCCTATGGATGGAGGAGCTTGGTAGGCTACAGTCCATGGGGTCGCAAAGAGCCGGACACGACTGAGCGACTTCACGTCACATCACATAACATCATCAACACAGAGTTGCTGGAGCATAAATAAGAAAATCTACATCAATTGCTTAAATAGTAAATGTTTTCATACAGAACAGGACATGAAGAGTATGGATCCTGTGACTAGACTGTCCATATTCAAATTCTGGAAACACTACTTACCCTCTGGAAAGACAACTTCTCATAGGAATTTACAATGATCAAATTAGCCAGTCTATGTAAAATGCATAGAAAATGGCTGACCTGTAGTAAATATTTAGTAAGTGTTAAGGGGACGGCAGAGCCTGGTGGGCTGCCGTCTATGGGGTCACACAGAGTCGGACACGACTAAAGCGACTTAGCAGAAGCAGCAGCTACTACTAGTCATACTATTAGCATTGTAATCTACCCCCCAGGATGTTTTTGGATTGTTTTTTACACCTATAATCTCTATTACATCATCGACACAATGTTCATAAGGTTCCATTACCAGAAAATCTTGCAACCTTCCCCATGCAGTGAAAAGATACAATTAGAGAATAGAAAATAATTTGAGGAATTCTTGGTATGCCCATATGTTAATTTCTCATTATTTAGTTCATTACTTGCAATTAACAGCATTTTAATCACAAGCCTCTCAGTTTCAAGCTTGTCCTTTTGCATTTGGTAAATGTCTGTTATTTCTAATAGATATTTGTATTATTTCATTTTTTCCCCTATTTAATTTATTAATGTACTTCACAAAATTGGTTCATTTCATAGAAGGCTCCTTAGAGTTTTATTAGTTGATGATTTCTTTGTTTTTGATAGTTGCTTTTTCATCCTTGGAGAAAGTTTCTACACTATTAATGGGAATCTAAATTGATCTTCTAACCTTCCTAGATGTCTAGGAACAAGCTTTTTGTAGAAGGATAGTGATTATAGAACCTTTCTCAATTTTGCTAGTCAGACACCTTGAAGAAATCAATTAGTAGGCAAATTATTAACTAATTGAGCATTTAGAGTGTTCTTACTTTTGAAAAATCAATTAGGCCTTTGCCCTTAGTTTCCCAGCATTACTTCATTATTAATTGTTTGAAACAGCAGTTCATCAGCTATGGACCCAGATCAGCTGACAGTTGTTTTTTGTTTATATTCTGTGCTTAATTGATTAATACAATGAGCTGAAAACCTGTAACATCGTTGATCATGTCACGGAATGCTGAGTAATTGGCTGGCAAAATGCGATTTTTTAAAATTAATGATTCGATGGTTCAAAGGTTCAATTCAACAGCAGATTGCAGTCAGCAAAAAGAGAAGATTTTCAGTATTTCTTCAACATGGATGATCTGAATGATAGGCCCACCTCATTCTTGGAGTCAATACTATTTTTCTGTCTTCATTAGTGATAATTTCTCGTTCTATATAAAGCCTAGGAGGTTGCATTTATTATCTTAATGACACTATTTCATTATCACTGGGTAAACAGAGCTTTCAATTCAAATTTTATAGAAATTGCCATTGCTGTCAGAGGTACATAAAAAGACATAAATTTGTAGAGTGCAATTCCATGCTTTATAAGATCTTCAAACGAAGGCAGTAGTTGGAAGTGGGTCTCAATTCAGTAATTTACTCTTCTAGAAAGTCTTTCATGGAGCAAATATATTCAAACTTCTGGGTCCCTTATCTCTGCTCCAATGGCTATCTAGACATACTGTTCCCTTTTTACCACCAAAGACTACAAACCCTCAGAGGTCATGGACTCACCTAAGTGCTTTTGTCTCTTTAGTGTTACTCCTGTTTTGAGAATAGAATTGGCATAGAAATGGTTGATCAATTGAAAGGAAAACACACATACATACACACGGTTTTTCATACAGTTAGGGAAATATATTTTGGTTATGTGTGTAAAATTCATTATTATCATTATACAAAATATCTATCTTTTCTGGACATATAAAAACAAAGTCCCTTCATCTGCCTGCAATGTAGGAGGCCCTGGTTCAATTCCTGGGTCAGGAAGATCTGCTGAAGAAGGCTACCCACTCCAGTATTCTTGGCCTTCCCTGGTGGCTCAGCTGGTAAAGAATCTGCCTGCAACATGGGAGACCTGGATTCTATCCCTGGGTTGGGAAGATCCCCTGGAGAAGGGAATGGCTACCCACTTCGGTATTTTGGCCTGTAGAATTCCATGGACTACACAGTCAGACACAAAGAGTCAGACACAGCTGAGTGACTTTCACTTTCAATTTTGATTTCCACCTTTCCTGGTGGCTCAGGCGGTAGTGTCTGCCTACAATGCAGGAGACCTGGATTCGATCCCTGGGTCGGGAAGATCCCCTGGAGAAGGAAATGGCAACCCACTCCAGTATTCTTGCCTGGAAAATCCCATGGATGGAGGAGCTTGGTTGGCTACTGTCCATGGGGTCACAAAGAGTCAGACATGACTGAGGGACTTCACTATCACTATCAGTCAGAGTCTTAGCTGCTGCTGCTAAGTCACTTCAGTCGTGTCTGACTCTGTGTGACCCAATGGACCCACCAGGCTCTCCCATTCCTGGGATTCTCCAGGCAAGACTTAGGGCAATGCTAAAACCATTTTAATAACCACCCTCTCTGTGTTGTCAAGCACTTTCTAAACTAAAAATTTAAACCAGTGTTCTCCGAAGTATTTTTGGTAGAAAAAATGCTCCTAAGATATTCCTAATAAAAAATGGTCAAACAAATTTGGTGAAACAGCAAATTCATCTCTTTTGGGAACGTACAATGTGCACTAGAATATTAAAGATTCTGAGAAGTTCAATCACAACTTTATAGAACCCAGGTTTTTTGACCCTAAAGCTTTTTTTTTGGTGGAGCATTCATTAACATATCTAGAAACTAATGGTGCATAGAACATGCTTTGAGAAATGCTACTTTAAACAATAATGTGAGTCAGAGAATGTGATTGCAGTTGTGCTTCAAAGTGGAAAAAAATTGTGGTGAGGAAAGTCAGGATCTCAGTGACTGCTCACAGGCATTCTATACCACCAGTGTGGCAACTTTAATTATTTCACTTTCTACGCATTTGTTGTTTTCTTTTCTACCAACAGTTTCTCATTGCAGAAAACTCAGAAAACAGATAAAAGTAAAAAGGGAGAAGTCTTTGTGGCTGTTTTGCTTAAAATATTTCATGCTCAAATAAATTTGGAAAGCAGTATGGAGTTTCCTCAAAAAACTTGAAACAAAGTTGTATGATCCAGCAATTCAACTTCTAGATATTTATATATATATAAAAAGATGAAAACACTAATTTGATAAGATCTACACACCCTTATGTTCATTGCAGCACTATTTACTAGAACCAAGTTATGGAAGCAACCTGTACAAATCTCTCGCTCTCTCTCTCTCTCACACGCGCGCGCGCACACACACACACACACACACACACACACACACACGCATAATGGAATATTACTCAGCCATAAAGAAGAATGGAGTTTTGCCATTTTTCATAGCATGGATGAAGCTGGTGAGTATTATGCTAAGTGAAATAAATCAGATAGAGAACAATGAATACCATATGATCTCACCTGTATGTGGAAACTAAGCAGGACAAAGGAACAAACAAAGCAGAAAGAGACTCATAGATACAGAGAACAAACTGGCGGTCACCACATGGCGTGGAATGGTGGTGGGGGAGAAGGATGAAGTAGGTGAAGGGGATTATGAAGTATAAACTTCTATGTATAAAATAAATAAGTCAGGGATGTAACGCAAACTTAGGGAATATAGTTAGCAACAGTCTTAACAAGGCTGAATTGTGACAGATGGTAACTAGACTTTCTGTAGTGATCATTTCATAATGTATGAAAATATTGAGTCACTGTGCTATACACCTGAAGCTAATATAATATTTTATGCTAATCATGATTCAATAAAAACAATACCATACCTAAAAATAATTGGGGAAACTTTGGTTTAAACGAAGTTAGACAAAGCTTTTCGTGCCTTCTCAGAGCCTTACTATGATCCATAATATGAAAGGTGAATCTATTTACAAAACAGAAATAGAATCACAGAGGTAGAAAACAAACTTATGGTTACCAATAAATTGGGGGGGGTGCTAAATTGGGAGACTGTGATTGACATACACACACTACTATATACAATATAGATAACAAATAAGAACCTACTGTATAGAACAAGGGGCTTTACGCAGATTTATTTTCTACATGGGGAAAGAATTTAAAAAAGAGTGGATGTGTGTATATGTAAAACTGATTCATGTTGCTGTATACCTGAAACTAAAACAAGCTTGGAAGTCAACTATGCGCGCCTGCTCAGTGGCTTCCATCGTGTCCAACTGTTTGAGACCTTATGGACTGTAGCCCACCAGGCTCCTCTGTCTGTGGGATCCTCCAGGCAAGAATACTGGATTGGGTTGCTCTTCCCTCCTCCAGGAGATCTTCCTGCCCAGGGACTGAAGCCATGTCTCCTGCATTGCTGGCTGATTCCTTAGCACTGAGCCTCCTGGGAAGCCCAAATCAACTATACTGCAATAAAAATTAATTTTAATAAAGTTGGCTCTCCGTTGGAGTTGTAGTATACAGCTCTTTAGGAAGAACTACTTCCTAAAGAGCTACATTGGACCATTAATTTTTAGGCATTTAGGGGCTAGTGTTATTGGAATTTACTGCCGATAGTGAGGAGACACATGAAAAGCCTTCATTGCTTGCTACCCAGTATCCCTCACTGAATGGAAGAGCACTATCCCAGGATGGTCGAGGTCTCCGAGAGTTACCCACTTACGCTTGGAACCCATTTCTCAACTTCCCATAACTTATTAGAGCTGTGTTTATCCAAGGGCTCAGGGCACAAGGACCTAGAGAGATTAGAGCTAAAAATAACAAAAATACAATTAATATGCATTTGGGAAACAATTGCTCAGGCAAACCAGCACACACAGATAATGGATTCTGTCTGAAACTTCATTTTCCAAACTAAGGAACAATAATATGCATATTAACCCAGGTGAATGTCTAAACAGATTCTTGGCAGCCTATGATTAGATAAAGGAGCTCATGTATCCTGAATGCAATTTATGTAGTTAAAATTAAGCTCTATCACCAAGCCAGGCATTTAAGTTCAACCTGAACAAATTGTTACTTTTATGATATCTTTTCTCCATCCTTTTACTTTAAATCTAAACATTAAACTATATGTATCTTTATATTTGGGCTTCTGTAGTGGTGCTAGTGGTAAAGAACCTGCCTGCCAATGCAGGAGACGTAAGAGAGGCAGGTTTGAGCCCTGGGTGGGGAAGATCCCCTGGAGGAGGGCGTGGCCACCCGCTCCAGTATTCTTCCTGGAGAATCCCATGGACAGAAGAGCCTGGCAGGCTACAGTCCCTAGGGTTGCACAGAGCCAGACAAAACTGAAGCTACTTAGCATGCACCCACACGTCTTTATATTTAAGGTGGGCTTCCTGTAGAAAACAGAGTTGGGAAGTGTTTGTTACTTAGTTAAATTGTTACTTAGAATTTTTCCTACTCACTTTCTTAATTCCAACTGGCTTTGAGGTTTAGACATAATTTCATTTTCTTTCCAAAATGTTTATTAAATCTGAGTTTTAACTAAATTGTTCATGGGCTTCTCTAGAGGCAGAGTACTGGCTCTAGAGTGTCAGCTCTAGTAGTTGGAGGGTGCCCTGTTACATGTGGGGTCTTAGTTCCCTGACCAGGGATGGAACCCACATCCCTGCAATGGAAGGAGGATTCTTAATCACTGGACTACCAGAGAAGTCCCTTAATTGTTGATTGTTCAGGAGGCTTAGGGCAATCGATGCTTTCAATTTCTTCAAAACAAAATTGAGGCATCTGCAAAGAAAATTAAATCACATAACCTTATGTTCTCATGAATTCACAGTTTAGGAAATATGCTACCGCCATTTGTAGATGCTGTAGTTGCTGGTAACATGAAATGACAAAGATCTTCCTTAAACAAAAGCAGTTGTGCATATGATGAAAAATTATGGTTAAAGGAGAGGAACTTGGTTTCAAAACATGTTTAGTGAATAAATAAAAATCTGAACACATAATTTTGGAATGGAAAGAAAAGAGTGCTTATGATTATAAATTTAAAAGCAAATGAATAGTAAAATTAAAAGGAATTATGGAAAAATAATAATAAATATTTTATTAAGTTAATGTATATTGTTAGCATTTTGCAGATGGGAACAAGGTATAAATTTTCAAGAGAAGGACATTTCTTGTGAGAGATGGTCAAAAAGTTATTTTTTCAAAGCTGATTTTTAAATAGGAATTATCATTTGCTAATCACTCACTAAGTAACAAACATTAGCTAAATATTTCATGTGAATTTTTTCACTGAGAACTGTCATCAATACGGAAAAAAGTATTTTCTTCATTTTATTTTTAACCTGAAACATGAGTTAAAGAAGGCACAGTACAGTAGAGAGAATTAGGATTTAGCACAGTTAGTGACTGGGTCTTATCCATTTTGCAACAAAATGATCACAGTATTACCATATCACGCTGTATTCTTCCTTTTGCATCAGTGAGTGAATCAGAATGCTGTATTTGATTCTTTGCAAGGAAGAATTTTCCTTGCCACATAATTCAAGACTTTTAATTCTTTATTTCTTAAAAAAGACATACTTCATCACTCAGAGTTCCCTTCTTTATGTCATCAGTAAAGAACAGAACAGATTAAAGCTTTTTTTATCATGTGAAATTATAATAATTCAAATCATAATCAATCTCTCCATTCTCTACTTAATGTAGCCTGGATAAATGAAGTTGAAAGTATTTTGTGTATAAAAGCACTGTGAAGAATACTGCCTTCTGGGAACACAAATCCATACGTGGAGGGTGATATGGTCCAGGTATAGTAGCTTCCATGATGGTAGTGGGCAAATGGGAGAGAGTCTGTATATTTTATTTTCTTCTAGTTCACAAGTAAGAGGAAAAAAATTAAAAAAAGAAACTAACTCAAATACAAAAAACATTTCTTTTATGTAGTTGTGTTTAATATATTGTCTCTCAATATCATTGTAATTTGAGGGGAAACCTTTCCCCCATAGAACCAGAAATGTGTGTGTGTAAACACACACACACACAGAGATGAAACTAAGTACACGAAAGAGCTAGAATATAATTATAGATGACCTTCATTTAAAACTCACATTTTATATTCACGTTTATGCAGGTGAGGTTTAAAAACACAAAAAAGCCATTCAATTCAGAATTATGGTTTCCTCAGAAATTGCAGTATAATTCTAACTCACATTTATTCATATGTGGATAAAACATATGACCATTTCCAAAACCTCTGGGTACCATAACATATTTAAAAATACCAGCACAATTACCAGGCTGAAAAAGACTACTAACCAAGCATTTCCCCATAGAAAACCTTTTCGCACAGCTACTCAGAATTATATATGTAGCCAAGGATTTAATATTGTAAATATGTAAAGAAATGAGTTATCCTTTCTTTGGGAGTCGTAACTTTGGGTTTTAGACTCCTATTTATTTATTATTTCCAACGTGGCATCTCATTTATGTAATGTTGGGGTGGGTACTGAATGTAAGCTTTGACAATAAACTGGCTCACCTTCACTTCCTTGAAACCAACACAGAAGTGTGTACCTGTTTTAATGTGTGTTGTGTTTTCTGCATGCAAATTAAGCATTACTGAACAATTCCAACTTTGTTTTTTGAAAGTCAGCACAGTTCAATGTTTCCCTTATTCTCTGAGTCTGGAGAACATAAATAATCATTCTAATTCTTGGGTAGACACCGAGTTACATATTCTATCAAGACTAAGGAAATTCTATTTTTTAAAATTTGCATATTCCTTTTATATGAAGAACCTGAGCTATGAATTAACTCAAAATGGTATTTAAAAGTTTTGACTAAAATTAAGTGTAGCACTTAAAATAATCCTTAATATTTTAAGGAAAAAGCTCTTGAGGCCGTTTGAAAAAGGGTTATATTGAAGAAGAGAGAGGCAGAGAGAAAGAAAGATAATTAATAGGATATTTGAGAGTTGAATTACTAAGTGAAAATATACAGATCTGCCAGAACCCAATGCAGTCGGAATAATATTAATCAAATCTTACCGACTCTCAGTTGGAATAATGAGAAAACATTCTTAGCCTGTTTGATCATGTTGGCATTTTAATTAAACTTTCTTGGATCCTAGAGAAAACAATAGTTTTTTTGTTGGAGCTCTTTTAAAGTGTTATCAAAAATACTTTTGAAGGCATTAACCAAGTAGTATAATTGGGGTCTTTATGTATAAAAACAAAACAGAACATGATGCCATTGATTCTTAACTTTATTTTTTTTAAGCTGTTTATAAATCTATAGGGCTTCCCTGGTGGTTCAGACATTACAGAATCTGCCTGCAATGCAGGAGATTTGGGTTCGATCCCTGGGTTAGGAAGATCCCCTGAAGAAGAAGACAGCAGCCCACTCCAGTATTCTTGCTTGGAGAATTCCACGGACAGAGGAGCCTGTTGGGCTACAGTCCATGGGGTCACAGAGCTGGACAAGACTGAGTGACTAATACTTTCACTTTCCTCATAAATCTATAACTACTAGAAATCCGAACAATGAAATGTAGACTTAATTAGAACAAACTTCTCCCATTTTCAGAAATAATGTTACGGTTATTCTTCTGTATCTTGTACCTAATAGAACAGTTCTGGTCTAGTGGAATAAAGATTTTCAGTAAATAAATAGTTGACAATTTAATATACTTATATAGCACACTTTGTGCCAAAGGTATCATTCTGAGTGCTTTGGAAATATTACCTCATTTAATCTTCATATCTACTTTATAATACAGGTAGCATATTTATTTCCATTTTAATGATGAGGACTTGGAGATACAGAGAGGGAAAACACTGTTCTGAATCATACAGGTAAATAGCTGCAGAGCTAGGATTTAAATCAGGTAATCTGATTTCAGAGTCTGTGTGCTCATCCCCTACACCAAATCCCCAACACTTTTCTAGATGCCTTTTGTAGCCTTAGTCCCATGATTCATTGTTAGATGTATCTCATCTTATTTCGTCCTCCGTGTAATTCTGCAAAGTAAGTATTATTAGCCTCATTTTACAGATGAGGAAAATGAGGCCCAAGGGAACTGAATAACTGGTTTGAGTTTAAATTACTAAGAGGAAGGGTATAAACTCACTTCTATCTGAATCTGAAGTCTGTGCTTTCCCGCAAAACTTTCTGATATACCGAAGTGGTATTTAGAGATTGAGGAATTTAATTCACCATCTTAACTTCAAGTTTTTTAATAAAGTTGAGCACCAAACATTTACTGAATTTTTATGAAGAACATGTCTGGATTTTATGGGGTCAGAACCTTATATAATTTTGGATATCTTTTTCTTAAAATATAAGTTTGTTTATTTTTGGCTGTGCTGGGTCTTTATCACTGGGTGAGCTTTTCTCTAGCTGTCGCGAGTAGGGGCTGCTCTCCAGTTGTGGTGTGAAGGCTTCTCATTGCAGTGGCTTCTCTTGTGGAGCACAAGCTTGAGGAAGCAAAGGCTTCGGTAGCTGGGACTTGTGGACTCAGCAGTTGCAGCTCCTGGGCTCTAGAGCACGAGCTCAGTAGTTGTGGTGCGTGGGTTTTGTGGCTCCACATCATATGAGATCTTCCCGGACCAGGGATTGAACCCCCGTCTCCTGCATTGGCAGGCAGATTCTTTATCACTGAGCCATCAGGGAAGCCCCGGGAAATCTTCTCAAGGATAAAGAATACAAAGAATACAAATTCATACATGTAAAATTAGGTATGTAAGTAACCACTCATCATGAATGAAAAGAAAACATCACAAATGATAATAACATCATTCCTTTCACGCAGTCTCTTGCTCTGACCTTTGTATTGATGTGCTGGGTGAGGTTGCACAGGGAGTGAAAGGAGCATTTGTTCACTGGAAAGCTAGTAAGAGACTGACTGTAGGTGGAGATGATTGCAAATCATGCAGTTATATCCCACCAAATACAAACTAGAAGGAGCCCGAGTCAAATTTTCCCTAGCTAGATTTTTGTTTTTCTTAAAGTCCATAGCTATTTCATCATCACCCTGTGTTAACAAGAGTATGTGCAATGGGAGAAGTCAAATTGGAGGGGTGGGGCCTCCCTTTTGCAAATTTCAGAAAAGCACGTCACCGTGAGCACATGTTGCTAGGGCCCCTTCTCGGGCTTCGTATTGGATGTGTGCAAGCGAGGGCTTCTGAAGCACGTTTCCTTAGCTTCACAGTAAATCCAGCATCTTCTGGCACCCACTCCGTCATGCCTCTCAAGAAATGTTAAACTTGCCAGCCTAAAGTAATACTATTAAACCAGCAGCATAAATGTGTGGGCACGGTGGGGTAGGAAAGTAGGTAACGAGAGAGAAAACTGTCCCTCATTCTTGGTCAGATTATACAGTTGTGGAAATTTGGAGAAAATTCACAATGAATTACACTTAAAATTGAGAAAATAAGTCTTTGTATTGTGCTTTCCTACCAGTTCATAAAGAACCTTGGTAGGTAGAAAGCCTGCTCAAGAATTTGATCTAGATCAAGATAGAAGACAATATTCCAAGCTTCTCTGAAAACCTTCTAGAATTAAGAATGGTGAGTAAGAATAAAGCAGAAGTTACTATAAAGGTCGCAATTTCTTACGAACAGGAAAAGCCCCATGGAACTTTTCAGCAAAATCACTAATTATATTGTTGTAATCAAAGTTATACATAATTTATGTTCTCTTGACAGTGACGGTCTAAAGTAACTTTCTCTTACTAAACTAAATATATAAGCCTTAAAAACTTTAATCATATAATGAACCACCTACTTCTTTTGTTGGCTTCTGTGTGTACATGAAAAAAAAACATTTTTCTGTTAATCTCTCTTTTGTCTAATTTGCAGGCCTCATAGACAAAACATAAGATGATAGAGGAAGAGTTTTTCCTCCTAGATGTGTGTTTACTTTTTCAGAGCTGAGCACCAGTTACTGAGTGGCAGACATACTCATCATTTTAAATGGAGTAAAATCTGGATTTGATAATTTTTTCTTAGAGTTAATTTTTTAATACAAACTCATTCAATAATGCACAACTTGGTATAATAAAATATAAGATTTAGGTGTAAAATTAGATGACTTTGGACAAATGTGTACTTTTATTTAACTACTATCTCACTCAAGATATTAAAAATTTCATCATCACAGAACACATTTTCTGTCTCTTTGTTTAGCTGATCCTTAGAAAGCCAGAGGCAACCACAATTTCAATTTCTATTTCTGTTGATTCATTTTATCTGTTTTAGTGCTTCATGTAAATGGTGTATACGATTTCATGTCTTTTTTTTTTTTGCTAGATGTAATGTTTTTGAGATTAAATCATTTTACTTTGTGTAGTTTGTAGTTGTTTGTATTGCTGAAAAACACATTGAAAATATATTTATTGTAGTTATTTAACCTTTCTCTTCTTGCTGAATATTTGGTTGTTTCCAGTTTGGGGCTATTATGAATAAAGCTGCTGTAAACATTCCCATACAATCCATTGTATGGACATGTGTTTCTATTTTTCTATGGTGAATACCTAGGAGTGGAATTATTTGGTCATAGGGTTGGACCCATAGGTTTAACTTTATAAGAAAGTTCCAAACAGTGTCCCAGAGTGATATTTTGTATGAGAATTCCAATTGCTGCTCATCTTTGCCAAAACTTGGAATTTCTATCTGACTTATTTTGACCATTCTTCTGGGTGTAAATTAGTATTATATTTTGGTTTTAATGTTCATTTCCTTGATAATAAATGACATTGAGACCCTTATTATGTGCTAACTGGCATTGCCTATTTTCTTTATGATGTGTTTTTTCAGGTCTTTTGCCCAATTAAAAACAATTGAGCTAGTTGTCTTTTATTCAATACTCAGTTCAATTCAGTTGAGTCGCTCAGTCATGTCTGACTCTTTGCGACCCCATGAATTGCAGCACGCCAGGCCTCCCTGTCCACCACCAACTCACTGAGTTCACTCAGACTCGCGTCCATCGAGTCAGTGATGCCATCCAGCTATCTCATCCTTGGTCGTCCTGTTTTCCTCCTGTTTGCAATCCCTCCCAGCATCAAAGTCTTTTCCAATGAGTCAACTCTTCGCATGAGGCGGCCAAAGTACTGGAGCTTCAGCTTTAGCATCATTCCTTCTAAAGAATCCCGGGGCTGATCTTCAGAATGGACTGGTTGGATCTCCTTGCAGTCCAAGGGACTCTCAAGAGTCTTCTCCAACACCACAGTTCAAAAGCATCAATTCTTCAGCACTCAGCCTTCTTCACAGTCCAACTCTCACATCCATACATGACTACTGGAAAAACCATAGCCTTGACTAGACGGACCTTAGTCGGCAAAGTAATGTCTCTGCTTTTGAATATGCTATCTAGGTTGGTCATAAGTTTTCTTCCAAGGAGTAAGCGTCTTTTAATTTCATGGCTGCAGTCACCATCTGCAGTGATTTTGGAGCCCAAAAATATAAAGTCTGACACTGTTTCCACTGTTTCTCCATCTATTTCCCATGGAGTGTTGGGACCAGATGCCATGATCTTCGTTTTCTGAATGTTGAGCTTTAAGCCAACCTTTTCACTCTCCTCTTTATAATCTATAGAAATTCTTAATACATTCTTGTATATAAGGCTTTGTCTGATATATGTATTATGCATATTTTCTCCCACTCTCTGACTGTCTTTTTGTTTTCGTAACGACATCTTTTAACAAAGAGAACTTTTACATTCTGCTGAATATGTGTTCTTTCAGACACTGTTGGGAGGATGAGTTTATGCTATAAGGGGTTCTTGAAAGTGGAGGGCCAGATTAGCAATCCCTTTTGCCCACATCTAAGCCTGTCCTGGCTCCTTTATTTATTGACAGTTCTCAGAGGAAACATCATGCTGTTGGAGAATCTCTAAACTCTGTTCTTGCTGATAACATGCTTTCATACTAATAAAAGGCTGTGTGTGTCTGTGTGTGTCTGTGTGTGTCTGTGTGTGTTAGTCATTCAGTCGTGTCTGCCTCTTTGTAGCCATATGGACTGTAGCCTGTCAGGCTCCTCTGTCCATGGAATTCTCCAGACAAGAATACTGGAATGGGTAGCCATTCCTTTCTCCAGAGGATCTTCCCAACCCAGGGATTGAACCTGGGGCTCCCACATGGCAGGCAGATACTTTACCGTCTGAGTTACCAGGGAAGCCAAATAAAAAGCCATATATTAATGTTATTTGATTGGCCAGAATGAGACTGGGGAAGAAGGAAGAATTTTTCTTGCTGTGATGGCTCCTTCTGGATATCCTCTGTATGGGGGTGGGGGTGGGGTGCGGGCGGTCAAGGTATTTGAGCTCTTGTACCTGGAGTATCCTTTCTTTACAAAGACCTGCAGTATGTTTTAGAGAAGGCACTGGTGACTCACTCCAGTACTCTTGCCTGGAAAATCCCATGGACGGAAGAGCCTGGTAGGCTGCAGTCCATGGGGTCACTAAGAGTCAGAAACTACTGAGCGACTTGACTTTCACTTTTCACCTTCACTTGGAGAAGGAAATGGCAACCCACTCCAGTGTTCTTGCCTGGAGAATCCCAGAATGGGGGAGCCTGGTGGGCTGCCATCTATGGGGTCGCACAGAGTTGGACATGACTGATGCGACTTAGCAGCAGCAGCAGCAGCAGCAGCAGAAGTATGTTTGGGGGCCTCATATCTGAGTCCTTTTAGTAAACAGTTTCTTAGTTTCCTCTGGAGCTGTTCTTCCAGAAGTCTCAGGCATGAGCAATTTGAGGGTGATCAGCTATCATTATTATCATTAACCAGGAAGCTAAGACCATTGGTAAAGAAGATAATGGTGACTGCCTTCAAAATATCCCATGCATGTACTGCTACACTCAGTGCCCCCAACCTTGCAGCAGGCCACCACCAACCCACGCTTCCGCTGGAGACTCCTGGACACTCACAGGCAGGTCTGGGGTCACTGCTCCTTTCTCTTGGGTCCTGATGCACAAGGTTCTGTTTGCACCCTCCAAGAGTTTATTTCCCAGTCCTGCCAGCTCTATGGTGGGGTTAATGGCGACCTCCTCCAAGAAGGCTTATGCCATACCCAAGTCTGCTGCACCCAGAGCCCCTGTCCCTTTGGCAGCCCACTGATGACCCATACCTCTACAGGAGATGCTCAAACACAGTTCTGTCTCAGTATCTGTGGGGTCCATTCAGGTATGACCTAAATCACATCCCTTACAATTATACAGTGGAAGTGAGAAATAGACTTAAGGGACTAGACCTGATAGAGAGAATGCCTGATGAACTATGGGCGGAGGTTTGTGACATTGTACAAGAGACAGGGATAAAGACCGTTCCCAAGAAAAAAAAAATGCAAAAAGGTGAAATGGCTGTCTGGAGGCCTTACAAATAGCTGTGAAAAGAAGATAATTGAAAAGCAAAGAAGAAAAGGAAAGATATAAACATCTGAATGCAGAGTTCCAAAGAATAGCAAGGAGAGATAAGAAAGCCTTCCTCAGTGATCAGTGCAAAGAAATAGAGGAAAACAATAGAAAGAAATACAGGAAAACAATGGGAAAGACTAGAGATCTCTTCAAGAAAACTAGAGATACCAAGGGAACATTTCATGCAAAGATGGGCTCAATAAAGGACAGAAAGGGTAGGGACCTAACAGAAGCAGTACATATTAAGAAGAGGTGGCAAGAATACACAGAAGAACTGTACAAAAAAGAGCTTCATGATGCAGATAAGTGTGATCACTCACCTAGAGCCAGACATCCTGGAATGTGAAGTCAAGTGGGCCTTAGGAAGCATCACTATGAACAAAGCTAGTAGAGGTGATGGAATTCCAGTTGATCTATTTTAAATGCTAAAAGATGATGCTGTGAAAATGCTTTGCTCGATATGCCAGCAAATTTGGAAAACTCAGCAGTGGCCACAGGACTGGAAAAGGTCAGTCTTCATTCCAGTCCCTAAGAAAGGCAATGCTAAAGAGTGCTCAAACTACTACCGCACAATTGCACTCATCTCACACGCTAGTAAAGCGATGCTCAAAATTCTCCAAGTCAGGCTTCAGCAATATGTGGACCGTGAACTTCCAGATGTTCAAGCTGGTTTTGGAAAAGGCAGAAGAACCAGAGATAAAATTGCCAATATCCGTTGGCTCATTGAAAAAGTAAGAGAGTTCCAGAAAAACATCTATTTCTGCTTTATTGATGCCAAAGCCTTTGACTGTGTGGATCACAATAAACTGTGGAAAATTCTGAGAGAGATGGGAATACCAGACCACCCGACCTGCCTCTTGAGAAATCTGTATGCAGATCAGGAAGCAACACTTAGAACTGGACATGGAACAACACACTGGTTCCAAATAGGAAAAGGAGTACATCAAGGCTGCATATTGTCACCCTGCTTAATTTACTTACATGCAGAGTACATCATGAGAAACACTGGGCTGGAGGAAGCACAAGCTGGAATCAAGATTTCTGGGAGAAATATCAATCACCTCAGATATGCAGATGACACCACCCTTATGGCAGAAAGTGAAGAGGAACTAAAAAGCCTCTTGATGAAAGTGAAAGAGGAGAGTGAAAAAGTTGGCTTAAAGCTCAACATTCAGAAAATGAAGATCATGGCATCCTGTCCCACCACTTCATGACAAATAGATGGGGAAACAGTGGAAACAGTGGCTGACTTTATTTTGGGGGGCTCCAAAATCACTGCAGATGGTGACTGCAGCCATGAAATTAAAAGATGCTTACTCCTTGGAAGGAAAGTTATGACCAACCTAGATAGCATATTAAAAGCAGAGACATTACTTTGTCAACAAAGGTCCATCTAGTCAAAGCTATGTTTTTTCCAGTAGTCATGTATGGATGGACTTCACAGAAAGTTGAGCACCAAAGAATTGATGCTTTTGAACTGTGGTGTTGGAGAAGACTCTTGAGAGTCCCTTGGACTGCAAGGAGATCCAACTAGTCCATTCTAAAGGAGATCAGTCCCGGGTGTTCATTGGAAGGGCTGATGTTGAAGCTGAAACTCCAATACTTTGGCCACCTGATGGCTGACTCATTTGAAAAGACCCTGATGCTGGGAAAGATTGAGGGCAGGAGGAGAAGGGGACAACAGAAGATGACATGGTTGGATGGCATCACCGACTCAATGGACATGAGTTTGGGTAAACTCCCAAATGACTGGGAGGCCTGGCATGCTGCAGTTCATAGGGTTGCAAAGAGTTGGACACAACTGAGTGACTGAACTGAACTGAAGAGCATTGGAGGCATGAAATATCTCGATTAGATGAGGGGAGGGCTGAAAAATGGAAGGATGAATTGGCAAGGTAGGACTCTTGAATAATTTTCTATCCCTAAAACACTGTCATTGTATGTGCGTGTTTTGGTGGGAGCTGAAGAGAGCAGCTGCACACGCCTCCCCTACCCTTATTCTGACTCGGGTGCTGAGAATTCCAGTGTATTAGACTGGGTCTTGGAAACCTTGCTGAAATGCCTCCCTATTCTGCTAGAATACTGTGGTCTCTCCTGGTGGACAAGAAGCAGTCTCCTTGCTTTTTGCTTCTCTTTAGTGCATCTTAGCCCTGATCACACACAGGGGTATCCCTTCTCTGTATTCCCAACTTACAATCATCAGAGCAGGAGAGGCAATGTGGGCAGTTTGCAAACACAGAGCATAATTACCAAACTTCGACAGAAGAATAAGGGGGAAAAAAGTCTCGTATCACAAACCATAGGAGGCAAAGGGAAAACTCGCCTGGCAAAGCTAATGGCATGTCGTTGCTCATCTAAGCAACTCAGACATTTGGGAGAATGAACACATGCATGCAAGCTCCAACGTGCATGAAAGGAGATTCCATTCCTCATTAGTGATGTTTTCTAGCTTTAATCTCTCATTTCACTTTAGATTCCTTTATTCTCATAGCTCCACTTTCCAGCAACCAATTAATATTTTTTCTGATAAGTGTTCCTTTTTAAGAGTAATTTGGTTTTGATGTTTAAGCTCAACATTCTTCTAGCTTCTAAGAGAAAAGAAGCTGCATAAGAGTAACGAGCTGGGGAGGAAAATTTAGGGTGTTTCCTGCCTGGATCCTGAAATATCAGCACCAACTAGTTGGATTTAAGCACTTTTAATTTTTTCTCTTTTATTTATGACAGCCCCTCACAAAGTTAGTCTGAATTTTAATGTATGCCCATATAGGGTAAAACAAAAAGGACGTAATTTGGAATCCACATTCATACATGGTTTTGCCTAGAGAATGAAGAATGTTTAGCTATGCTCAGTGTTCTCCAGGAAAATTTAAATAGAAATATAAAAAGAGATCTGAGAGGACACAGAATAAATCTGTGTGTTGTGCTGATTAAAATTAGTGCATGTTTCAGGGCAAACAGTGGGCTATAATACATCTAGCATTTAAAATAACTTATGGTTTTGTTAATTTTTGGAGACAGAGCTTGGTCTCACCATACTTCAGCCTCGAATTCAGAAAAGAGTTGTTAAAATCATTCCCAAATTAATTGTGAGATTTTCTGTTCTTTTCTATTTGAAGGAGGATGCCACTGCTTTATTTGGTTTTCTCTGCAAAGCAGGCACTGCTAGCCACTGGACTAGCCTGTTTATTGAAGATGTTGGGTAAGATGAATAACTTTGTTCTGCTCTCATTATGAGAATTTTAGTGGGTTACATCATTAGAGATAATGGTAACTCTGCTTAATCCACTGTAGTACAGATTACAGACCAGGACGGCATTCATTATTTTGTCTAACGATATGCTGTAGGAGTTATATCAGAACTACTTTGTAAAACCCTCTGTTCTTATCTGCTTTTTGTTAATATGCTTCTAGAATTAATTTTGCAGTTTATATACAGTCTTGACTTAGAAAACTGTGGAGTTAGACATGTTTTCCAGGCTATGAGACAATCAGGATGTGTCCCAGTGATCTTGATACAGATCTGTTTAGATTTTCCAGGACACTTTATCATTTGCATCTCATCAGAGACTTCTGATATTTACTTTCAATTGTTCTCAATGGACTCAAGAATAAAATCCTCCAATATTGGGATACAAAAGGTGAGTCCCCTCTATGATTTGGCCCCTGTGAGGTTCTTCACACATTTTAAAAATAAGATGCAAGTGTTTGTATATTTCAGAGCTAAGAAAGAAAAAAAATTAGACCTTCTTATCTTCTCTTTCATTCCTTTGACTTTGTAGTCTGCGGGCCCAAATTAAATTCTGTTTTTATATCTTTAATGATACAAGCATTCAGGGCACAATGAAAAATAAAGGCCTTATTACTTCATAATACGTTTGGAATTCTGCATAATTACGTTTAGTTGATTAGTTGGCTACAGTAATTGCAGGACCATAGAGTGACTGAAATTAGAAATGAAAAAGACCCATTGGGTGTCATTATCCTTCTTCCTGTCAAGACAAGATTGTTTTCTGACATGCAGTGTGTGTGTGTGTATGTATGTGTGCATGCGCATGCTTGAGAATTCTCTTAGCTACACAAATACACAATGCAATACACTTGTTTAGCAAAATTTTACAGGAACTGAGCACCACACCAAATACAATAGAACTGATAAAGTGCTGAGTTAAAGAACAGAAACCGACCATAATAGTAGTAGTAGTAGCAGGAAGGGGAGTAGTAAATATTTATATAACAACTATATACCATTGCTAATATAAATATCAGTTATTCCAGTCAGATATTATCGTTCCATTTTACACATAAAAAATGGCATAAATAAGAACACATGATTTAAATCAGCACAGGGAATTCCCTGGTGGCTGGGACTTAGCTCTCATTGTTGGGGACTCAAGTTCGATCCCTGATTGGGGAACTAAAATCCTATAAGTTGTGAGGTGCAGCCAAAAAATAAACCAGGACAGATGATTTGCAAAAGATCCTACAGCTGTTAGTAGCAGAACCCATATTCAAACTCTGGTCAGCCAGCCTCTAAGCTCTGTGCTCTCCCCGCACAATGGAAGTGAGGGAAAGGAATGACTTTAGCAGCAGTAGCTTCTAGGTAGGTCTACTAGCTAACTCAGGCAGAGAGTGAGAAACAGTGCAGCTGGATGGCGTCACCACGATGGCAGAGGAGGAGACCCCAGCCCCTGTCTCCCCACAAAGAACAATGATTGGGCAGCTACCCCTGAATGCAAGTATCTCTGGGAGAAGTCTGGAGTCCACTTAAGAAACTTCAGTGCCACAATGGAGCAAAACACCCGGGAATAGCCACACACATGAAGGAGGAAATGCCAACCCACTCTAGTATTCTTGCCTGGGGAATCCCATGGACAGAGGAGCCTGGTGGGCTACAGTCCATGAGGTTGCAAAGAGCCAGATACGACTGACTGACCAAGCAACAACAACAACAGCCACACAAAAAAGGCAGAAAGAACAGTTCCACTCTGCCTGCACCATCCCATACCCAGACCGGCACTATCCAGTGCCAAGAGGAAACTCCCTGGACAGAGAGACCTCCCCTCACCAGGGTGAGCATCCAGCCTCCCCAGTTATTTGGGCACTGCCTGAAACTTGCTTTGGCTTTACCATCCTCAAAGATTGGCAGACCGAGACATCTAGAGATGGACAGGAACAAGGACGGAGGTCACCGTTCGCCAGTGTCCGTCACAGGGTGCGAGTGACTGCAGCTCCCTGGGGCCCGCTCTGCAGAGCACCCGGCAGCCTTCACCACTGAGGACTTCAGCAGTCCCTGTGGCTGCTGAGGGTCCCTTGCAGATTTCACCCTTGAAGGCTCCATGGGTTTTTGCATTTGTAGACTTCAGCTACCTGGGTCCCTCTTTGCCCTCACCTCCTGCTAGAGCCCCCTGTCAGCCAGTGCTGCCAGAGGGGCACCTGGCTCTAGATCCTGGTATTTACTCTGTTGCAGCTAGCCAGCCACGCCTCTTCAGCAGTGTGTGTGTGCACAGTGCCAGTCCAGGCTCCCTGCAGCCAACCCTCACCATAACACGTGTGCCTGTGGCTAACCCCTACAGCCACACAGGTGCACGTATAAGAGCCAGACCCCCACGGCTGCTCATGAACTGGAAGCTGGCCGACTCCTGACATAAGCCTTCCCTGCTGTGTGCCTGAAGCTAACTCCTACAGCAAGAGACTTGCATGCTGTTGGCCCTGGCTGTCATATGATCGCATTTCTGGGTATATATCCAAAGGAAATAAAATCATGGAAAGATATCTGTTCTCCTATATTCATTGCAGCATTATTTGTGGTAGACAAGATACAGAAACAATGTTAGTGTCCACTGATAGATGAGTGCATAAATAATATATATGTTCAGTTCAGTTCAGTTCAGTTGCTCACTTGTGTCTGACTCTTTGAGACCCATGAAACACAGATTGCCAGGCCTCCCTGTCCATCACCAGCTCCTGAAGTTTACCCAAACTCATGTCCATTGAGTCAGTGATGCCATCCAACCATGTCATCTTCTGTTGTCCCCTTCTCCTCCTGCCCTCAATCTTTCCCAGCATCAGGGTCTTTTCAAATGAGCCAGACCTTCGCATAAGGTGGCCAAAGTATTGGAGTTTCAGCTTCAATATCAGCCCTTCCAGTGAATGCCCAGGACTGATCTTTAGGATGGACTGGTTGGGGATCTCCTTGCAGTCCAAGGGACTCTCAAGAGTCTTCTCCAACACCAAAGTTCAAAAGCATCAATTCTTTGGTGCTCAACTTTCTGTAAAGTCCATCCATACATGACTACTGGAAAAAACATAGCTTTGACTAGATGGACTTTTGTTGACAAAGTAATGTCTCTGCTTTTAATATGCTGTCTAGTTTGTTCATAACTTCCCTTCTAAGGAGTAAGCATCTTTTAATTTCAAAGCTGCAGTCACCATCTGCAGTGATTTTGGAGCCCCCCAAAAATAAAGTCAGCCATTGTTTCCACTGTTTCCCCATCTATTTGTCATGAAGTGGTGGGACCAGATGCCATGATCTTCATTTTCTGAATGTTGAGCTTTAAGCCAACTTTTTTACTCTCCTCTTTCACTTTCATCAAGAGGCTTTTTAGTCCTTCTTTGCTTTCTGCCATAAGGGTGGTGTCATCTACGTATCTGAGGTTATTGATATTTCTCCCGGCAATCTTGATTCCAGTTTGTGGTTCCTCCAGCCCAGTGTTTCTCATGATGTACTCTGCATATAAGTTAAATAAGCAGGGTGACAATATACAGCCTTGATGTACTCCTTTTCCTATTTGAAACCAGTGTGTTGTTCCATGTCCAGTTCTAACTGTTGCTTCCTGATCTGCATACAGGTTTCTTAAGAGGCAGGTCAGGTGGTCTGAATTTTCCACAGTTTATTGTGATCCACACAGTCAAAGGCTTTGGGTACATATATATATATATATGGAGTATTATTCAGCCTTAAAAATGTAGGAAATCTTGGCAATTGCATCAGCGTGGATGAAACTGGAAGACATTATGTTAAATAAGCTAGTAACAGAAAGACAAATGTTGCATGAATTTACTTATATATGGAATAAAAAAATGGTCAAATTCTTAGCAATGGAGGGTAGACTGGTGGTTACCAGGAGATGTTGGCCAAAGGCTTTAAACTTTCAGGTAGAAGTTAAATAAATTCTGGAGACCTACAGTATGGTGACTACAGAGTTAGTAATAATACGTTGTATACTTGAAATTTGCTAAGAGCAAGGATTTCAGATCTTCACCACACACACACGATAGTAAGTATGGAATGAAGGATATGTTGATTAGTTTGACTGCGGTAATTATTTCACAATGTATACCAGTACCAAAATGTCACATCATGTGCCTTAAATATCTATACTCTTCGTCATAATAAATACACAGAAATTAGAAGAAATAAAAAGGAGAGTGAGGAGCCCTTAACAGAGACTTGTTTTTGAACAAAGTTGAGTCAGGCTCCTTTCAGTACTCTTTTTGACTTGACTTTGTTCTAGGAATCTGTCCTTAGCCTGCATAGCCTTGTTTTAGCAAGAGTTCTCCTGGGTCAGTTTAGCAAAAAAATCCCCCACATTTGATAACATCACATTTCTTATTTCCCACCCTTAATATCTTATTACCTTGGCTTACCTTCCCCAGGGATCCTGTCAAGTTGGACTAGCTTTAATGTTTCCTGTTATAAGTATCCATCCACTGCCCTCCACTCTGTATGTGGGGCTGTCTCTGGCTGGTCCTATGTTGGAAGCAGGGGAAACATTTGGGAAGACATCAGTTATTAATCAAGACCTGGCCACTTGGGGCTGATTGTTACAGGTGTTTTTGTTTAGTTTCTTGGATTGTCACCAGAGATAACCATCTGGCTTTCTCCAAATCTGACTTACAGCAGGCTGGCTTCCTGGGCTGTTTATTGTATTAATAGATAAGGGGATTGACTCCTGGACTGATTGCTGAGGTGTGTGGGGTCAGAATTCTATTTTTATAGCTGGTCTGGCTGTTGTCCATTGGTATATTCAGTCTCTCAGTAGTAGGTCTAAGGAGAAGGGAAGCAAGGAGTGGCTATTTGTGGGGGTGTAGATGGAGCTGGAATGTGTCAGCTGTGGTGTCTACACACATTAGCATGAAAAGTTTCTTGGTCTGGGATGACACTAGAGGTGGAAAGAAAATGAGATCACATCACAGCTGGGAACTGGGGACCAGAGTTGGCAAGCCTTACATCTTCACATACCAGAGCAGAATTCTAAGATATCTTAGACTCACCTTTCAGTTGTAAGAAAGGAGTATTTTTTTTTTCAAGGCTAGAGGGTAGGACATATTTTATCTAAGAATTTGTTAACCTTTTCAACAACTTTTAATATTCAGCCATGTCATATATTGTCCTCCACTTCTACTCTTGTCCTGCAATCTGAAAATATAGGGAGTGGAACGATGCATAAGTCTCAGCCAAGGTCTTTGGTAAAAATCATGATATTGAGGCCCCTCTCATGTTACCAGTAACTGATCTCTCTTGTTGTTTGTGAGCAACACTGTCCTAATCAAAATGGTACCTTCAGGTTATGGCCAGGTCCATAATTTATGGGGTCAAATGAAAAATGAAAATACAAAGTCTTTGTTGAAAAAGCTAGGAAAAAATGTTAAAGGTGATAAAATAGGAAGTTTTTTCCTCACTTCCAGAGACTTTCTCTTGAACCTATATGATGTTTTTTATTTTCCATTTTATGTCATTTTAAGTAAGGGAAAATTGAAAAATTTAAAGTTCTTAGCATAGATTTTGCCATTCATATTGTGCAATATCATTTATATTGTATAATATCAATTTTAAAAGTAGCTATAAGAGCATTAATCTCATGTGTAGAATCACTAAAATGATATCACATTTTTATTGAAGTATAGTTGATTTACAATATTGTGTTGGTTTCAGGTGTACAGCAAAGTGACTCAGTTATACATACATATATATATATATTCAGATCTTTTCCCATTATAGGTTATTATAAGATACTGAATATAGTTCCCTGTGCTATACAGGGAAAGTGAAAGTGAAGTCACTCAGTCGTGTCCGACTCTTTGTGACCCCATGGACTGCAGCCTACCAGGCTCCTCCATGCATGGGATTTTCCAGGCAAGAGTATTGGAGTGGGTTGCCATTTCCTTCTCCAGAAGGAGAAGTGCTATACAGTAGATTCTTGTTATTTATCCATTTTATACATAGTAGTGTATATCTGTTAATCCCATACTCCTAATTTATCCCTCCTTCCCTGTTTACCCCTATGGTAACAATAAGGTTGTTTTCTATGTCTGTGAGTCTGTTTCTGTTTTGTAAATAAGTTCATTTGTATTATTTTTTTAGATTCCATATATAAGTGATATGGAAGCTGGGCATGCTGCCAGCCCATGGGGTCACAAAGAGTTGGACATGACTGAGAGACTGAACAACAATAAGAACAATAAGTGATATATATAATATTTGTCTTTCCTTTCCTGACTTACTTCACTTAGTATGGTAATCTCCAGGTCCAACCATATTGCTGCAAATGGCTATATTTAATTCTTCTTATGGCTGAATAATATTCCATTTGTGTATATATACACCACATTTTCTTTATCCATTCATTTATTGATGGATTTAGCTTCATGCCATGTCTCATAATTTGCTTCATAGCTCATACATGGATATTAACTAAAGGAGCTAAACAATGAGAAGAACACTGTCTTCTCAATGATCCCATGAGATGATTCTGTTTGAGAGGTTAGTTTATGATGTCAGTGAGATACTTGCATGGGTTTCTTGAATTAACTATGGAAAACTGCAGAAAGTAGGAAACCCCATAGGAAGAGATAGTTCTAAAATTAGAGACAGTGGGCCATCTCTTAGTATGATGTCCTTTTTACTCAATGGGATATGAAGACTAAGGGAATTTTGAATAAATGCGAGCAAAAAAGTCAAATAATAACCACTTCTTTATATTAATATTTCTTTCTAGATTCATTGCCAAAAACATCATGCTAGATGTCACATTTAATTTTTGTTCACTTATTTAATATGCTTTTTGGTTTCCTTATGTTTTAACAGCCTTATTGAAGAATAATTTACATATCATAAAATTTAACCATTATAACTATAATTCATTGATTTTTTAATGAATTTGTAGAGTTGTGCAACCATCACCACAATGCAGCTTTTGAACATTTTCATCATCCCCAATACTTCCCTTGTGTCTAATTGCACTGCCCCAAACCAGTCCCAGGGAACCGTTTATCTGCTTTCTGTCTCTATGAATTTGCTTCAAATATTATACAATATTGTGTCTAGCATTTGTGTCTAGCATTTTCCACTAAGCACATTGTTTTTGAGGCTCATTCACATTGTAGTATGTAAAAATAACCCATTCTTTTTTGTTAGTGACTAGTGTTTGATGCAACCCTGTGGAAAATCCCATCCATGGGATTTTCCAGGCAAGAATACTGGAGTGGGTTACCATTTCCTTCTCCAGGGGATCTTCCCGACCCAAGGATCGAACCCGGCTCTCCCACACTGGAGGCAGGTGCTTTAACCTCTGAGCCACCAGGGAAGTCCTCATATAGATATACCACAACTTATTTGTCTATTTATCATTGACATATATTTGAATTGTTTCCAGCTTTTTGGCTATTAAAAGTAATGCTGCTACGGTCATTTAAATCTTTGGGTGGATATAAGTTTTCACTTCTCTCAAGTCAATACCTAGGGATAGAAGCACATTACATTGGTTTCCAAAGTTTCCAGATTGTTTTTCCACAGCGAAGCATAGGAAATCCGTTTTTTCTGGTATCTTGGCTGGTATTCAGTAGTACTTTTGATTATAGGCAATCTATTTGCTCTGTACTAGTAGCTCATGTACCAGTACATGATGATTTGCTTTTCCCTGATGACCACTGATGTTGAGCACGTTTTCATGTGCTTATCAATCATGCATATATTTTTCTTTGTGTCTATTCAAATAGTTTATCTGGTATTTTTGTGGATTGTTTAGCATCTTATTGAGTTTCAAAATCTTTTTCATAACCTGAATAAAATTCCTTCATCATATATATGTTACAAATATTTTTTCCAGTCTGTGTGTTTCCTTTTCATTATTTAGCTGCCTATTTTGAATAAAGGTTTTAATTTTGGTGAAATTTATTAAAAAATACTCAATTCATCAGTTTTTAAAATTTTATGTATTCTACTAATGGTGTCATATCTAATCCAAAGTCATAAAGATTACCTTCTATGCTTTCCTCTAGAGCTTTTGTAGTTTTAGTGCTAACATTTATGTCTGTATTGCTTTCCTGGTGGCTCAGCAGTAAAGAATTTTGCCTGTAAGACAGGAGACTCAAGTTTAATCCCTGGGTTGGGAAGATCCCCCAGTGTAGGAAATGACAAGCCATTCCAGTATTCTTGCCTGGAAAGTTCTGTGAACAGAGGATCCTGGCAGGCTACAGTCCATGGGATCAGAGTCCAGTATGACTGAGCACACATACACATTTATGTCTGGGATCCATTCTGAGGTAGTTTTTATCTATGGTATGACTATGAATCAAAGCTTATATTTTTAGCATGTGAATATCCAATTGTCTTAATACTTTTCTTTCTCCATTGATCTGCCCTGATAGCCTTGCCAAAAAATTACTTGACCATAAATATGAGTATGAGAGTTCAGCTCCTTCCATATTACATTTAGTCTCCTTTCTTCTGCATTAAGAATTCTAGTTCGCAAGGACAGAGAAGATAGCTGAATATCCCACAGTACACTCATTCTTTATCCCGTACTATACCAACAGTTTCATATTAACAATACTTTTAAATTGAAGTATAGTTGATGTACAATAAATAAGTTACAGGTATACAATGTAGGATTCTCAATTTTTAAAGGTTATACTTCACTTCTAGTCATTATAAAGCATTGGCTATATTCCCTGTGCTGTGCAATATATCCTTTTAGCTTATCTTATACCTAGTAATTAACACTTCTTACTCACCTGTCCCTATATCAACTTCTATCCTTCCCTCTCCCCACTGGTAACCACTAGTTTGCTCTTTGTATCTGTGAGTCTATTTCTTTTTTGTTATTTCACTAGTTTGTTGTATTTTAGATTCCACATATAAGTGATATTATACAGTGTTCGTCTTTCTCTGTCTGACTTATTTTGCTTAGCATAGTACTTAGTACAAAAATAATAACAGTAATATTAACATACCAACACCAATATGATTTTCTGTTTATTGTTTAAAGTGATGCACTAAAATGCGGACTGAGGCTCTGGGGCAAGAGTGCAGCACCTTGATTACAGGCTTCACTTTTGTGTGATGTGGTTGCTGTGGTTCACTGAGAATCTCCCCCAATGCCCTGTCTATTGATCTTTCTGCTTGAGTTTCAGTTTACTCATAAAGGATTCTCCCATCTCCAGCCAAGAGGAAAAAGGGGTTGTAGCATAATAAACATGTCCACATAGCCCTCCTTTTGAGGGCTGCGCTTCCTTCCTATCTGAGCCTCAAGTCCCTGAGTCCTAGGTCTCTCTGGAATGTCTCCATAGAATAGCTGCCGAAAAAGAAGGCTAACACCTCTACTGCTTAATTGGTTCTAACCAGAGGTATACTGGAGCCTGCTTGAATCATCTCTCTAGAGACAGTGGGCTCATCTCATCCCAAGTCTATGTTTGGTAACATTATAGTAGAAGCTTGAAACTACCCATGGTGGGAGTGTTCATGCCATGGGCTGGCTTCTATGTTCCTGTTTTGCGAAGTTTGTTACGACCTGTCCATTTGCTCTCGTCTTAAAATTCGTTGGTGCTATCACTTTCCCCATCCCTTTTGACATTGTGAGCTTATCCCTACATTGTTATTTCATAGGATATTGAAAAGAAGCATGCACTGAGCACAAAGTAAATAAGTATTCACTGCACCAGATTTAAAGTCTTTTTTAGTTTTTTGCTCCCTTAGATCTACTCTGTAGTTATTAAAGGTAAGTTTAAAAAAGTCATTTTATATTTTATGGAAGAACACTGTGGAGAAAGATGTGAGGAAAAGGACTTCTTATGTTTAAATGAACAAAACGTAACACACTAAGGGACAAGATGTATTTTTAGAGGTTAAATGTTAACTACCTCCAGAAGTGGGATTTTTCTCTTCTTATTTCTATTTCTTTATTCTTTCTCATATATCTACAATAATGCTTTTTTTTTTTTTTTAGAAATAAGGAAAAAGTAAAAGTTATTTTAAGTTAGATGGCATCACAGATTCAATGGACATGAATCTGAGCAAACTCCAGGAGACAGTGAAGGAAAAGGAAGCCTGGCATGCTGTAGTACACGGGGTCACAAAGAGTCGGACACGACTGAGCAACTGAACAACAACAACAAAATTTTAAGTTCATAAACTCACACACACACATAGACACACATTCAGAAGAAACTGACAAATGTTAACTTAGAATTATTTGGGAGTTTATTGAGCTCAGACTTTATTTTTTGGGCTCCAAAATCACTGCAGATGGTGACTGCAGCCATGAAATTAAAAGATGCTTACTCCTTGGAAGGAAAGTTATGACCAACCTAGATAGCATATTCAAAAGCAGAGACTTTGCCAACAAAGGTCTGTCTAGTCAAGGCTATGGTTTATCCAGTGGTCATGTATGGTTATGAGAGTTGGACTGTGAAGAAAGCTGAGCATCGAAGAATTGATGCTTTTGAACTGTGGTGTTGGAGGAGACTCTTGAGAGTCCCTTGGACTGCAAGGAGATCCAACCAGTCCATTCTGAAGGAGAGCAGTCCTGGGTGTTCTTTGGAAGGACTGATACTAAAACTGAAACACCAATACTTTGGCCACCTCCTGAGAAGAGCTGACTCATTGGAAAAGAGCCTGATGCTGGGAGGGATTAGGGGCAGGAGGAGAAGGGGACGACAGAGGATGAGATGGCTGAATGGCATCACCGACTCGATGGACTTGAGTTTGGGTGAACTCGTTGGTGATGGACAGGGAGGCCTGGCGTGCTGCAATTCATGGGGTTGCAAAGAGTCGGACACGACTGAGCAACCGAACTGAACTGAACTGAACTGATTGAGCTCAGAAAGGCAGATGTAACATTAGAACATAACATGATTCTAAAAGGTTTAATTCCAAGGCATGTCTCTTGTTTCTGGCCTGACCCTCGCTCCTCACACATACACACTTTTGAAAGCTTCTGACAGTAGAATATTGTAACTCGGATCGTGGTGCTAAGTGACAAGTTACAAACTGCGGTCACTTTGAGTTTTGCATTTCTCAGAGTAAACAGAAGACGTTATTTCTCTTCCTTGCTGTTGTTTGGTTGCTAAGTTGTGTTCGACTTTCTTGCAACCCTGTAGATTGTAGTCTGCCAGGCTCCTCTGTCCATGGGATTTCCCAAGCAAGAATATTGGAGTGAGCTGCCATTTCCTTCTCCAGGGGATCTTTCCAACCCAGGGATCGAACCTGCATCTCCTGCATTGGCAGGCTGCTTCTTTACCTGCTCAGCCACCTGAGACACCCCATTTCTCTTCCTTGCCAGGTTAAAATTCCATGAACATTGAACACACATGTATACAGTAACACAAAAACTTTCCATGTGTTGTTATAAACTCTTAGGGTGGCAATATCATTATCTCTTTTTTTTTTTTGTAGAAATGTGGGGTTTTGAAACTCAAGACTTCTTGTTCTGAGGAAAACTAGGAAGAAAAACATGCTGAAACGGACCATTTAGTTTTCTGCTAATTCCAATTTTCTAGTCCCTGTCCCTTCTAGGGATGCCTAGTGTTTTAATTGCAGTAGAATTTTCAAAGCATTTCCTATTGGCTATAGTTCTACAAATGACTAGGCTGACAGCTTTCTCCTTACTTGTTAGTGTTAAGAACACATTAAAGTACGTTTGAACTGACCGAGAATGAGTAGCCAGAGTCTATTTTGAGTGACAGCTTTCAAATGCTGACAAAGATATAAAACAGACACAGAAGCATGAAGGATTTGTAGAAGTCAGGGAGTACAGATCTGTATGTCATTTGTCCCTAGAGGACCCATCCCTGACATCACCCCAGAGGAACAGTCTTGGTATCCTTTCTAGACTACACTCCTGAGACCAAAAGCCAGACCATCAGCTACTGGGCAGCACTGGCTGGAAGCATATTGTGTTTAGAGGAATCTGGACAGTTAGCCAAGAATGCCACCAACTAGGAGCTTGACATATAGTAGGTTAAGAATAATAATTCTCTTGTTTAAATGAGGTGGTTGGGGTGGCTACTTGTTCTCAGCAAATCTCTAAGGAGAGAAAAAATTAATTCATAGGGTTGAAAGGGTGCGACTAGGTGCTACGATTAGGGTCCAAGTCCTGAGTGGGCCAGCAAGAGGCAAGGTAAGCAGGGAGGCTGTGTGAGTCCACTGAGGACCTGCAGGCTCTAAAGAGGCTCCAAGTTTATTAAAATCACAGCTAACATGGGCATGCTTGGCCTTGGGCAGGCTGACAATGCACGCTTGTGTTGTGATTGCTATGATTAAAGGCATTGTCAGTATAAAGGCCTTGTGCTCTGTGCCAATGAGCAGCTGCTCTCTGCTCTTCTGGTGTCTTTGGGTTCCCTTTAGTGGCTCCCAGTCTTAATCTTTTCTTTTTCCTCTGAGCTTTTTTCTTTAAAGTCAATCTTAATCTAACTTCTTAATCAGGCTAGCTTCTCTTCTTTGAAATTACTTCCCTTTGACAGTATCTTAATAGTAACTAAGGCATCCATGCAGAAAATTAGAAATTCGTTGCCCACCCACTTCCCATATTCATCCCCCATGTAGTGGGTGGGCACTCCTGGCTGGAGCCGTAGGTTTTGAGAGAAGCATAGGGATGCCTGCAAGAAAGAAGAAATTATCATAGTCACTGTATCGTTCTTGGAGTCCATTTCCCCC
Source organism: Capra hircus (assembly GCF_001704415.2). Classification (NCBI taxonomy): domain Eukaryota; kingdom Metazoa; phylum Chordata; class Mammalia; order Artiodactyla; family Bovidae; genus Capra; species Capra hircus. Next base: position 42,660,228 of record NC_030813.1, read on the forward strand.
TCTCCTTCCTCTGCTGCCTCCTCTTCCTCTTCCTCTTCTTCTCCTCCTCCTTCTTCTTCTGGTTATTAAGCAGCTACTAGGCAAGGAGCCTGGTAGGCTGCAGTCCGTGAGGTCGCTAAGAGTCGGACACGACTGAGCGACTTCACTTCACTTTCACTTTTCACTTTCATGCATCGGAGAAGGAAATAGCAACTCACTCCAGTATTCTTGCCTGGAGAATCCCAGGGACGGGGGACCCTGGTGGGCTGCCGTCTATGGGGTCGCACAGAGTCGGACACGACTGAAGTGACTTAGCAGTAGCAGCAGCAGGCAAGGGGTTCTATGCTGGGTATTAGAGATACAGAAATCAGAACAATGTATTTGTTTCTGTTCTAAAGAAAGACTCAGTCTGGTAAGAAAGCTGCTGAGACATAGGAATGAAAGATTTATGATTTGGAGTCAGAGAAACCGAGTTCCAATCTTGCTCTTGTACTTCCTGGCTATAGGTCCTTGGGAAAATTACATGCTGTAATAAACCTGTTTTCTCAGTTGTGAGATGGGGCACGTTCTTATATGGTTGTTCTTTGAAGTTACATGATATAGAGTGGTGTCTTATACATATTAAGCACTTAAAAATGATGGTTGTTTTTTAAGGAGATAGGTTGAAGGTATAAATCATTTAAATAATATAAAATTAACATTAAGTAAGTGAAAAATAATAACAATGAAAGAGCGACCATGTATCAGTTATTTAAGAAAAATTTCAGGAAGGCACACAGTAACATACATTTTTAAAAAATTGGTAATTTAGAGATTAAAAATTCAAAACTAAATTAAGTGTCCTAAAAGCTCTCCTTGCAAGAGTCAGTAATAATAATATGATTCTTCATTTCCTTTTTAACACTAAAACTCACTGTTACTTTTAGTGTTGCCATACTTGAAGCACGTGAACGGAGAAGTGTCCAAGACAATGTGGATGCAGGGAAAAAACATTAAAATCTGCAAAAGTGAAATATGTCAGAAGGTGACACCCTCTGGTAGGCTCTGTTTTACTTATCTCATATATGAGACAGCCCACTGAAAATGTCTTTCCTATAAAACTTGGTGTTGAAATTGAATAGGTGATGTTGCAATACACAGTGTTCCAGAGAATCAAGTTCCTGGTCATAATAAAAACCAGTGGCCCATAGTAAGTATATGCAATGTTTCTGGTCTTAAACTGAAAACCAAGAGACTGTCATTCTAATGAGCAACTCCTCTTTATTCCCTATTTAATTTAAAAATATTAACTCTGAGGATGTACTCTTTGAAGGAAGGGTACATGCCTCATACTGTGTCATCTCTCCATGGAACCCAGTCAGGTGCTTGAAATCCTAGAAGGACTCTTAGAGAAGAGTTCGTCAAAAGGTCTTGCTTTACAAATGCCAGACTTGAGACTTTCCACAAATATCTTGGTTGATTGTAGCACTGAAAAGCATACTTAGAAAAAAGTCTCCAGAAGAATATTAGATGCAACATTTTTTTGTTCTGGCCCATAGGAAGATTGCTGATAGAAAATCGGATAGATTATCTCATTGCATATCAATACATTTTGACTATCGGTCCAGGTATATTTTCCAGCCCATTTTGAAAAAAAGCTAGAATCTTTTTTATCTGCATCCTGAATCTTGTTCACAACGACTAGAGTAAATGATGGAATAAGATTTCCTACTCAAAGCTGAGAACAGGTTCTTTGAGCTGAAATAACCTCAGTAAATCAATAGAATAATTATTAATATCTGCTTAGTATTTTATAGACTACTCATTTCTTCAGTCAAGAAATGTTTATTTAGCATCTGCTATGTTCTATATTTTTTGTGTATAGAAATTTTATGTTCTGTATTTTTGAGCTTCCCTAATAGCTCAGTCAGTAAAGAATCTGCCTGCAATGCAGGAGAAATGGGTCAGGAAGATCCCCTGGAGAAGGAAACAGCAACCCACTCCAGTGCCTGGAGAATCCTATGGACTGAGGAACCTGGTGGGCTACAGTCTATGGGGTCGTAAGAGTTGGACACGACTTAGTGACTAAACCACCGTGTTCTATATTTGGGTTTCCTAGGTGGCTCAGTGGTAAAGAATCTGCCTGCTGATGCATTAGCCGCAAGAGACTGGGGTTCAATTCTGGTTCAATTACCGGTTAGGAAGATCCCCTGGAGAAAGAGATGGCAACTCACTCCAGTATTCTTGCTTGGAAAATCCCATGGACAGATGAGCCTGGCAGACTATAGTCCGTGGGGTCTCAAACGAGTCAGATATGACTTAGCGACTAAATAACAACAATGTTCTGTATTTAGCTACTATATACTATACTTACTTGTATCAGAGAAATAATAAGTTCAGTGTGTTGAGAAGTCCCCGTGTCCTATATTTTTTTCTGAGCTTCTTATTTCTCTTCAGTGGATCCTTAGGACACCCTTCCCACATAGCTAATATTACCTGCATATTATAGGTATAAAACTGAGGCATAACGAGATGAAGCATCTTGCTCAGTGACCACAGCTCATAAGTAATGGAGCTGATACTTAAACCCAGGTGGGTATTTGTCAGGCTCTAAGACTCTTTTGCTCCATGATAGCTCCCTTCCAGGGGCTCATAATACAGGGAAACATCAATCAGAAAAGCAATTCTGCTGTATTATGATAGGAACTAACACAGAGTTATGTGAAAATATATATGATTTATTTATTCCTTAAATGTGCATGTGCTTTATTCACAACGCTGCAAATTCTCGTGACTTTGTAAATTATTCAAGTAGTTGTTCCCCAAAATTAATATTCCCTTTTCAATCTCTTGCTATATTTTTGGGGGAGGAAACAAGTTTACAGCAGGTTTAATTGACAAAATTATCAGAGTACTAAGTGAGTGAGCTGGGATTCAAACACAGGGTTGTCAGTGTCAAAAACTACCTTCTATGGCTTTTTGAAGTGCTCAGGGTCTTTAGTGCTATGAGATGGTACAAAGGGTTTACTCATTCCTGTCTGGTGGAGTCCTGGCTGACAAAGCAGCTCATGGATTAAGCTTTGCAGGATTAGAAACCCAGTTAGTGAATGAGCAGATGGAAGGAATCTCAGATTGTAGAGTCAGCATACATAGACTCTCCCAGGAGAGAAAAGCAGAGCTGATTTGGGGAAGAGCATGTCATTTGCTACAGCTGTTGACATGCAGTGGCTTTGATTTCCCGTGACATCATGCATAAAGAAGCAGCATAGTTGAGAGAAGGAAGAAAGTAATGTTGACTCTAGGAGAATTATATAAGATCTCATAAGAGTGACATTTGAACTTGGAGGATGAGTAAGAATTGGACAGATGGAGATGGAAACGAAAAAGCATTCCACATGTCAGGAATAACATTAGAGAGAGAATAAATAAATATTCGGTCTGTGAACTGAAATTCTGACTAACCACTCAGTTTGACCAGACTTGGGGAAATAAGACTGAGAAGGATGCTTTGCCAGGGAAAGCCTTGACTATGGGTGCAGGAATTTTATTTTACTTGTAGAAACCACTGGCAGAGAGACATGATTAAAATGGCTTTAAGATGTTGGAAGTTGATATGTAATTAATTTATAACACCCTTTAATATAAAAACCATTGTCAGAATAATTTTGGTAAAAATTAACACTAAGACAAATAACAAAACTCTTTTGTTTTCCATTTTTTCCAGTTTCTGACCAGCTTCAACTAAAGATTCATTTGATCCATAAGCAATTTTGGATGCAGGCAGATAAGGAATCTCGAAAAAAAAATTTAGAAGATGTTCCTAAGCTCACTCTGTTCTTACAGAGTGTATTTGGATCTTCTGACTCCAAGCTCACCATCTCCTGAGTATCGTCATGGTAGGGACTGACATTTTACATTTCTTTGCCTTCTTCTTTAAATCATCTTGTTCTTCTCACACAGAAATTGATACAAGTCAGCAAGGTCTGTTTCAGCATAAATGATAAAAGCTAGTATAGGCATTATTACGGCACAGTGAAATACGTTCTCTGTGAACGAGGTAAATTAATCCTAACAACTGCTCAAAGAAGGTACCTTTTCCATTTTACAGCTAAGGAAATTGAAGCACAGTCCCACACACTTGCAGCTATTAAGTCTCAGAGCCTGGATTTGAACTCATGGTGCAGGGCTTGGGTGTGTAAACTTGTATCACCATGCTTAACTATTTTTCCAAGAGCAAGAGTTTTTTAGTGGGGGATGGTTAATATAAATGTAAATGCAAAATAAACAACATTTTAAAGATAAGAGAATTATTTCTGGGCTTGACAGAACATATATAACAATACTTTGCAAAAACAATCATAATGTAAATCTCTTCAGTGATGTATTTGAAAGTAACAATTTAGATTTACAGGTTTTCCATGGGCTGTTAAGATAATCTTTGTAGCATCCTAGTCCTTTTATGAGCACCTTCTAGCTAACCTTGAGTTGTGCATGGTGAGAGCAAACAGAAGGCAATGGTTATAGGATCTATTCCCGCTGGTCTTAGCAGTCGGTAGCAAGTGTCTTAAATGCCTTCTTTACAAAATAAGGAAAGCAGAAATAATTTCTATCTGATTGTAAAGAAAAGCAAGTGTAGTCTCTCTTTCTCTGATTTCTCTTAACATATTATACAACAGGTACTCACTGCGCTGATATTTGCCACAGGCATCAGATCCAGCTTGTGGGACTCTTTTACCAAAGGGACTGGCATAATCATGAGCAGGTCAAATCATGAGGTCTTAGGGTTTGGGCTTGTCCACTAACAGAAAATTTCATTTTGCTGATGGAGTACATTTGAGCCACATCTGAGTAATTGTCTGTCTAATTTATGGTTTTGGAAAGATAAAAGGAGGCATCAAGATGAAAAAGAGAACAACTAAGATGATTCATGGAAAATGAATTTGAAAATGTGGCAGAGCTCAGAAAGCTGGGAAAAACAGTAGTTTTTTTTTTTTTTTCTCCCTCCCATTAGCTAACCTTGTCTCTTTCCTTCTAATCTTCTCCCCTTCTCCTTGTCTACCTTTTCCAAGAGAATCATCAGAGTGCAAGTTCAGGTTCTTTGTAGATGTCAAGATAGTTAATACAGGGCCAAAGTACTTAATGAGCTTAAAACTTACCCTTAGAAAGAGACTGCAAACCTCTGTTACATAGGAAGATAGAGTATTTTTTTGTAAATGAAGGTGTTCATAGTCCAGGAAGTCAGAAGCTCCAAACAAAATGATCTCTGTAATAGCTAGTATCCAATAAAAAGGGAGGATGGAAAATGCCATTGGAATTCTGATAGGAATTACATTGAATCTGTAGATTGCTTTGGGTAGTATGGATATCTTAACAATATTAATTTCCCAATCCATGAGCAATAAATATCTTTTCATCTATCTGTGTACTTCTTCAAGTTCTTTTATCACTCTTGGTGGGCATCTAAATTGTTGCAGTCACTATAGAAAACAGTATGGAAGTTCCTCAAAGAGTTAAAAATTAACCTACCACGTAATCCAGCAATTCCTCTTTGGGGTATCAATCTGAAGAAAATAAAAATACTAATTTGAATGGATATTTGCACTCTTATGCTTATTGCAGCATTATTTACAGTAGTTAAACTATGGAAACAACAAATAAGTGCTCGCTGATGGATGGGTGGATAAAGAAGATGTGGTATACTTAAGCAATAGAATACTACTCAGCCATTAAGAAACTGAAATTCTGCCATTTACAACAACATGGATGGAACTTGAAGGTATTAAGCTCAGTGAAATCAGTCAGATAGAGAAAGACAAATACCACATGATTTTACTTACATGTAGAGTCTAACAATCAAAACAAAAAAAAGTTAAAAAACCAGGACTTATAGATGCAGAAGACAGATTGGTGGCTTCCAGAGGGAAGGGAGGTGGGGGTGGGGTGAAATGGGTAAAGGAGGTAAGTACAAGCTTCCGGTTATAAAATGAAGGTAATGGGGATGTAAAGTACAACATGAGGAATATAGTCAATAATGTTGTGATCACTTTGTGTGGTGACAGATGGTAAATAGACAATTCAGTGATCAGTTCACAATGTCTACAAGTGTTGAGTCACTATGTTGCACCTGAAACTAATGACATTATATGTTAATATATATGTGTATATGACATACTAGATATATATAGAGCTTCCGAGTTGGTGCTAGTGGTAAAGAACCCACCTGCCAACGCAGGAGATATAAGAGATGTGTGTAAGATGTTTGATCCCTTGGTTGGGAAGATCCCCTGGAGTAGGAAATGGCAACCCACTCCAGTGTTCTTGCCTGGAAAACTCCATGGACAGAGGAGCCTGGTGGTCTATAGTCCATGGGGCTGCAAAGAGTTGCACATGACTGAGTGTGCACACACACACACATTCACACACATACATATATACGGGAAAGTGACCTTTTTAGGTTTTTGGTTCAATAATTCCTATAGTGGAAATCAGGTAGAGTCCCCCCACTGAACATGGTTTTTTTTCACCCATCAATGTAAATACACAATCCTACCCCAGGGGCTTAGCCTTCTCCTTCCCAGCCATCATTTGTTTAGAAGAGTCTGGATTTTTCCAAGATGAAAAATATTGATATTCTAAGAATTCAGGTTCACAGAAAGAACAAGTATGGGCCCGAGGCTTGTCCTCCTGCCTAGGGGTGAAGAGCTAAAAATCACACACTCTTCAAACATGGAAGATAAGCTTCAACTGTCATGATTTGGGGCAAAGCCAACAGGTCTTATTTTCAAAGAAATCCCTCTGACACTCGTCTTCAACTTTGAATTGAGCAAGTTGCTAAACCTTGCTAGCCTTTAATTTCTAAGTCTTTAAAAAGGCAATAAGACTTATTGGTCTTCAGGATTGTTGTGAAAAAGAACTAAGTCTGCTTGGCAAAGTGGGTAAGATGAAGCCTGGTCTACACTTGGTGGTTCTATTCACCTTTCCTCATAAATACCTCATTTCATCATGAACAATGAGAAGAGTTTTAGAACAGAGTGAAGAAGTTAAAGTTGTTATAGGCCTGGGCATTGTGAACCCAAGTCCCATACATATTGCCAATGGTCATTGAAAGAATATCTCTATTTTTCCACACTCTTCTCCTTCCCTCAACCCTTCATAGTTTATGAACTTTTTGCACTTGTGTTAGGTGTTTGTGAAGAGAGAAAGAAGAAGAAAGGTAAATGGTCAATTCTTGATTTGGGAAACCTACTGTAGTCTTATCCAAAACTGATCTTGAGCTTCTAGAATTAGTGTGTTTTGGAACATGAGGTCCAAGTTGAAAGGGGAAACTCAAGTACTAGAACCAATCTCATCTTACTCAGCGAACTATGACTTTTCCCTCTCTGTTGAAGTCCAGCTATCTGGCTATCTTCAAAAAAGCATTATTCTAATCTACTTAAAGCCTTTCCCAGTCTCCTCCTAAACCCCCGTCCCATCCAGGCTGCCACATAACATTGAACGAGTTCCACATGCTGTACAGTAGGTTTTTGTTGGTTACACATCTTAAATATAGCAGTGTATTTATATATATTGCTGAGTCCCTTCACTGTTCACTTGAAACTATCACAGCATTGTTAATTGGCCATACCCCAATACAAAGGTTTTTGGTGTTAAAAAAAAAAGGCTTTCCCAGGTGGCTTGGTGGTAAAGAACCCATGTGCCAATGCAGGAGACTTGGATTTGATCCCTGGATTGGGAAAATCTCCTGGAGGGGAAATGGGAACTCCCATGGACAGAGGAACCTGGTGGGCTACAGTCCATGGGGTTGCAAAAAAGCTGCACATGACCGAACGATTGAACATGCACACACAATCTACTTAAATTTACCCAAGTATGGATTCCTTGTCTCTTTACAGAATCATTTAAATCATGGGAAATATTTTAAGCAGTTTTTTAAAGCATAGTGTTGATCCAACAAAATGGAGTGCCAGAACTATGGTTGTATATTGACCCTGGCAAGAGATATTTTTTCAAAATGTGCTGATGTTTTGAAATCTCCATTCTGGTTTGGAAACCCAGTTCCCTGTTTTTCAGTCAGGGTGCTACCACTTCATTTCAAGTGTGCTGTGATCTCAAGAGTTTCCCTTACTCCAGTGTGTGTAACCCAGTGCCAGACGTATATCAACATGTATTTTCAGATTTGTTTCTCTCTTTGCCATTTTTACTTTTGTACAATGGAGAGAGAGGGGAAAAGTAGCAGAGATGATTTTAAAGAAAAGCCTAGAGGGGAAAGACTTTGGCCAGAAGTGGAATTTTCATGATCCTTTGCATAAGCTTTAGGTATATGCCTATTGGAAAATCCAATGAAGATAAATGCCTGTAGAAGGCTTGAAAATTAGAGAAATTTTGGGAAAAGCTTTTCTGCTACAGGGGCTCTGTGGTAGAAATGTGTTGTGTCTTCTAGAGTAGTAATCAGCTGCGTCTCCACATGGAATGGGAGTGCTAGAAAGAGACAGCACTCGGCAAAGAAACACTGGATGGGAGTTCTGGCTTTGCTCACTTCTAAGGGTGCTTTTCCAGGCAAGTCTCTGGTGCACTTCTTTGTTTATAAATGATTGCATCTTCCTAAATGGCCTTTAATATCATTTCTAGCCCAGAAGACTCTATGACCCTAACTGAGGCTTTCTCCAAACTCCATGAATGGGGCCTTTTGAGTTATCTGCTTTGTGATTCTGAATGGTCTCACGTCAACTTGACCACTGTGTGGAAAGGGAGAAGAAGGGTCTGGAATGGGACTCTGGGTAGTTAACTGTGATACCATCTGGCACAAAGAACAGTTGTACTACCAGCATTTCTGCTTCCTAAAAAAAAAAAAAAAATACTATGTGTGGAAGTGGACAAAGGCAGAATAAGGGCGGGAGCCTCTGGAATGTTCACTTTGTTTAGCTCCCCATGATTGGCAGCCAGCCGTGACATTATCACTCAGTGCATCTATGTTGCCATTCAAAACAGTTGCTGCAACTGCTCAACAGAGAGCTGTGAGCCTGTGTAGCCCTGTCTTCTCTCTCTCCTAGGGGGTGGGGAGGATGTTCACAAAACTTGCTTTGAAGAGTATTAGTGGTTAGAATCAAGGTCTGGTGATGGTAGAATTTCTCTAACTCCTTATGTGGTCTCATTTTTATGAAAAATGTGTTCCTCCTTCTGATATATGTAGTGTATACATGTTGCCCAACAGATCATAACCTCAACACCAAGATATGACCACATTTTGGAAATGGATCTTGTAAGAAATATACCAATAAGTAGACAAAGAGGGGTGAGAGGTAGGAAATACATCCACATAGGGAAATAAACCTGGAGAAGCAAAGTAACCTTTGCGACTGGTACGGATTGTTATGTTACACTGCACCTCCTCTGGGGCTCAGCTAAATGTTTCAGAAGAGTGAAAGCATTGTTGACACTGAAAAGCTACAGTAAGGATTTGGGATAAGGCGATTTTGTTCTCTAGTTCTCAGAGAAGAAAAGAATCCAATGCACACCAGGAAAATAATTTTGGAAACTCACTTAATTGTGAAGGTGATGCTGAGCCAGCTTGTGGCTAGAGACAAAGGAATTATTGTTCGCTTCCCATAAATGCTTTCCCATATGTAAAGTGAGGCTGGTCCTAGCAGGTGACTTCAGAGATGTGGGAATATTTAACCACCAATGAATAAATCTTGAAAATGTTTCAAAAATGCAAAGTGTAACCTTTAAAATAAAATTGTGGCTGTCACATTTTGAGACTGAAAGCTCAAAAAGTAGAGCTTGTTTATATCAACCACAAAGGCCAAGGACCTGTGGTTTTATTGGATTTCTCATCCCAAGAAAATATTTACACTTGGAAGAGACGATGTGTTTTTAACTATAAAAGCCATACATAGAATATTTGTGGAGAATGTTGCAAATAAAAATGTTTTTCTTCCCCCCTTAGCTTGGCAAAATTGACAGTTCTGCTTAAGGCATCAAAAAATGGATGAAATAAAGAATCGTGCTCCTTTTAAATGGGGGAAGCTTTAAAATCCTTAGTGGGGAGGTATATGGGTGATTGCCCTGAAGGAAAAAGGATCTTTGGTGGGTGTCCTGCTTTTCACTACCACAAAATTCCAGTCACTAGAATTTTTGGAAGCTCAGATACATGAGAGGGAGAGAAAAGAAAACAGAACAGAATGAGAAGTGTAGGCGTAGCTCAACAGACGATAGGCAAAATGGAATAAATGAACACTGTAGGAAAATTAAGGCAATGTTGGGGAGTTTAACAATACTTGCCATTCAATCATTGACAATCTAATTAAAAAAACTATTAAAACAATTATTGATTTAGGGATCAATTGGTTTGGGGAAAGAAAAATACCCCAGACTAAATGTTTGCCTTTTGCATTAGCAATTATGCCATAAAAGGCATTTTTAGCAGAAGCCTCCAGGCTTCTAAATAACAGAGGCAGAAATAAAACAAAAGCTGTGATCTGGAGAAAGTGATCCAGAAAAGGCTGTGGCAGACACATGCTGGTATTTCGTCCTAACAAAAGGGATATCCAAACACATGAAAACAGAAGGGGCCAGGCCTCAGCCTTAATGTTCCCTATTGCTTTTCTCACTTTTATAGTTTCTGAATGCCTCTCTAAAGAACATAAGGCCAACCTCATGAGAACTACATAAAGAACTTCTTAAACTGTATTATTGGATTGATATTTAATTGTAGAAAATGTAGCAAATATTGCTTGGAGCACAGGTGAGTGATCCAAAGAATTCAGTGGGGTTTTTCTTTTTTTTTTTTTGATTACCCTGATGTGAATAAAAAAAATCACTGATGAAAAAATATCACTGATGTGATCGTATATACACATACCTGATCCAGTTCCTGGTACAGAGCTCCTAAAGCCCTTGTAATTTCCTGAGTTTCAGGACCATCTTTTATTCTAAAGGAGTGACTCTTGGGGGGCTTCTGGGTGGGGGTTGATCATAAGAAAAACCCAATCATGAGTAGCAGCTTGGAATTTTCAGCCCCACCTCTCATCCTGGAGAGGAAATGGCCTGGAAGTGGAGATAATAATCGATCATGCTGGTGAGATGAAGCTTCCATAGAATCCCAACAAGTTTGGGGGCTTCCCTGGTGGCTCAGAAAATAAAGAATCTGCTGCAATGCGGGAGACCCAGGTTTAATCCGTGGGTTAGGAAGATCCCCTGGAGAAGGGAATGGCTACCCACTCTAGTATTCTTATTTGGAGAATTCCGTGGACAGAGATGCCTGGTGGGCTATGGTCCATGAGGTCACACAGAGTCAGACATGACTGAGTGACTAACATGAAGTTTGGAGAGCTTCCAGGTTGGTGAGCACATCCTAGCTGGGGTGGTGACATGCCAAACTACATGGGCACAGAAATTCCTGTACTTGAGACCCTTCTGGACCTTACTCTACATGTCTCTTCATTTGGCTGCTCATTTCTACTCTTGATCATACTCTTTATTATAGAGTACACTGACATAAAGTTTCTCTGAGTCTGTCACCTGCTCTAATAAACAATTAAGCACAAGGAAGGGCGTGTGGGAACCCCAACTTAGTCAGGAATATGGGTAACACCTTGGGGCTTGCAACTGACCTCTGAAGTGGAGGTGGTTGGTGGGACTGAGCACTTGGCTCATGGGTCTGATGTTAACTCTAGGCAGATTGTTAGAACTGATTCATATTGGCAGCCACCCAGCTGGCATCAGAGAATTAGTCAATGAGGGAAAACCTCGCTTCTGATGTCAGAAGTCTTGTAAGAATCAAGGAAAAGTGCATTTTTCCTAGACAAGTGAGACATTCATTTTCATAGTATTTCTTGGACTACACAGGGATTTGATTGGAATAACAAATGGCAAAAGGCCACAAGACCAGTGAGAGAGGGGCCCCTAAGTTCCCATGCTAACTGGAGTTCGTGGAGGACATTTTTCCATATGCCCATGTGACTTCTGTTCTGGCTCAATTCTTTGGTTGAATTTGTATAAACAAGAGTTGCTGCTGCTGCTAAGTTACTTCAGTCATGTCCGACTCTGTGCGACCCCATAGACTGCAACCCACCAGGTTCCTCCGTCCATGATATTTTCCAGGCAAGAGTACTGGAGTGGGGTGCCATTGCCTTCTCCAATAAACAAGAGCAGGTACTTGTAAAGCTGGGAGAATCCATTTCATAGAGGCCATGACTAATGAGAGAAGCCATTCATTCACAAGTGTGAGCCGTGGAAACAAATTGCTCCTATGCATCTCATAATTGTACATCTTCACACTTTCTTTAAGTCTGGAGGCTGGCCCCATCCCTCAGCCCCCTCCCACTGCCAAGTTAAATTGACAGAGGGAATTAGCTTCTTTAATACAGTACATCTGAAAAGATCCCTGCCCAACCCAGCTTGTTGCTATCTTTATGGCCTTCTGAAAGTCGAACTGTTACCTTTTTTTCTTTAACATTTTATTTTGAAATAGTTGTTAAGATCCATAGAAAGTTGCTCAGAGATGTACAAGTTATTCCTGTGCCCTCTTCACCAAGTATACTCCAATGTTACATCAGACATTACGGTACAGTATTAAAACTAGGGAACTGACATTGTACAAATTCCATGTCATCAGTTAACACACGCGCTCTTCCTGAGTATGTGTGTAACTCTGTGCAGTAAACACCACCGTAATTAGCTACTTTACCTTTACCCCAAGGATCCCTTCTGCTGTCCCTTTATAGCCAGCCTCCCATCCCTAATCCCAGGCAGCCCTTAGTCTGTTCTGCATTGTATAATTGTTATTTCACAGATGTGGAATAAGAATGGAGTTATATACTATTCAAATTGCTACCTTGAATATATAGCAATGTGTTACCCATGACTGTTCTTGATGAAGCATCAGCTGTGGGCCTGGCACTTCTCTTAGTGATTCACATATGTCGTCTCACATATGCTCACCCCTCCCAACAGGGTTAAACTGAGAACCATCACTAGATTACAGATAAGGAAAGTGTTATTCAGAGAGGTAAGTGCATCCAAGCCTACACACCTATGAAACAGCCAGGCCATCCTCACAGGGGGCCGTTTGGTTGACACCCAAGCTCACATACCTCTCCTACTCACTGTTCTAGAAAAGAGAGGTCTGCCGTGGTTTGAAAATACTCAATACTCCAATTTCCTTCCCAATAAAAACCACCAAAGGGAAAGCTAATCAGCATCTTCCTTATTGTCAGAGATAAAATTATTGTTTGGGCATGGATTTAAAATGGATGAGAATAATGGCCTAAGACAGAGCTACACACATTTCAGACCTTTGGATGTCACTGTTAATACTGCTTCCATTATTTTGCTGTAGCTTTGTGATTCTTGAGTTACCACTTAATTTATATGGACTCTGTGTTTTACTTAAAATTTTTGTTAAGTTTAAAATTTATAAAAAAGAAAAAAACCTTATACCATGGTGGTATGTAGAAAACTAGACCATGTGTTACAAGAAGCATCATGTAGAAGGTACCTAGAAAAGTATATAGGGAAAGCATGGCGATTTCATTAAGTTTTAGCTCCCTCCTTTTTCAGATTTCCTCCCTTCCAGCTCCTCTTCTCCCTCAAGTTCCATTCACTCTCTCCCACCAAGCTGCAAGGACAGAGAGGTTTTTGGCTTGTTTTCCGAGGAGTGTCCTCAGGGTAAACATCTTGAAAAATGAGTGGCCCTATGGTTCACTTCTGTCTTTCATGGTTTGAATCGTCCCCAGTTTCCACCTGGAGAAGGCAATAGAACCCCACTCCAGTACTCTTGCCTGGAAAATCCCATGGACGGAGGAGCCTGGTGGGCTGCAGTCCATGGGGTCGCTAAGAGTCAGATACGACTGAGCGACTTCACTTTCACTTTTCACTTTCCTGCATTGGAGAAGGAAATGGCAACCCACTCCAGTGTTCTTACCTGGAGAATCCCAGGGACGGGGGAGCCTGGTGGGCAGCTGTCTATGGGGTCGCACAGAGTTGGACATGACTGAAGTGACTTAGCAGCAGCAGCAGTTTCCACCCACTTTTGCATCATCTTCAGTTTCTTTAAAAAGTTGTCTCTGGTGTTACGTTAAGACTTTGCAATTGGAATTTGCAAAAGGATAATTCTGACAAATGCTAGTCTGGCATGATCGGAGGCTAGAATTTTTGCTTTATCACAGTTAGAAATGGATTTTTGTGTTTTTGCTCGCTGGTTTGTGTGTATGTTTGTCTCTTCCATGAATCTCTAAGCACAGGGAATAAATGTTATAAAAAGGGGTCCCCAGGAAAAATTCTCATTTGTCACAAGCTCCTTCTCACTGACCTTAACTATTTTGGCATGTTTTAACAGCCTTACCTTGATTTCAAGAGTATTATTAATATATTGCTCACACTTTATGCATTTTGATTATATATGAAGGTTACAATGCAAGAAATCATTAGTCAGAATGAAACAACATGGAACACAGGAAATGAGAATAGAATAATAATATTTTATAATCATTTAAAATGAGCAGAGTACATTTTAGCTCTAAACGTTATGAACAGAAATGTAAGTTGAGGGCTGGTATTGCCCAAGGAAGGGGATCCCAAATAAAAGGAATGTGGGTTCTGTATAGTGTTGCCTTTTGGAAGGCAGTGGGGAGGGCTCCCTGACTTGTTCAGAGATGCCCCATACTGTTAGTGTACCACACTCGCTGGTGGATCTTTGTGCCAGCTACTCTAAGACCCAGAACTTTCACAGGCAACTTTTTGGATGGAGTTCTCTAAGGAATAGCCTTACTGTCTGCTCCTTGAACCTAAATCCTAAACCTACTTCAGCCAGTGGTCCCAGAGGACCACTTCCTTTCTCCCTTGATGACCTCACAGGCAAACGGAGCAAAAGTGTCAGGTTATACTCTTTCCTCCTCCGTATCCATCTCCTTTCTCTTCTCTGAATCTATAAGGCACGCGGGTGGGGTTTGGGGTGAGTGTGTGTGTGTAAGTCACTCAGTCATGTCCGACTCTTTGCGATTCCATGGCCTGTAGCCCACCAGGCTCCTCTGTCCATGGGATTTTCCAGGCAAGGATACTGGAGTGGATTGCCATTCCCTTCTCCAAAATAATACACCTAGGGAAACTACAAGTAACTCTCTATTTACTTTTTGATTCTTCTCTGAGTAATGTGGGATCAAAATCAGATGCTATTAAAATAAAGTTGGGAGCTTTAATTGCTAGATTGAAAGATGATTCAAACCTTGATGGCATATTCAGGAACTGATTTGGTTGGACTGGTTCTCTGCTTTCCACATAGGGTTTAGCATGATTCCTGGCTCCCTGTAAATAACGACTCTACATTTGGTGAAGAGTCACTGAGTTCAGGGGAAAAATATACCAAATGAGCTTTGGTATATTAGCTTGCCTGATTAAGGCAATTCCTGCTCTCAGAAAAGTTATAAACTGATGGAGAAGCCAGGCAGCTAAACACATTTTACAAGGGAATAACTATGAGTGTTATGATTAAGAGGTGCACAAAGTGCAAGGAACACAGGGCAGGCAGACCTAGCGTGTTCTGGGGATTGTAAATTTCAACTTGCCAATTGAAGAGCAGGAAGAGGTGGTTTTTAAATAAAGGGAGAAAACGTTCCAGCAGAGAAAGCACCGTTTTCCAAGAATCACTGTGGAGAAAGAGCAAGAAGCATGGTCGACTTGGAAAACTGAACAAAGTTAAAAGAGCTTATGTGTGGAACAGTGATGTGACTGTATGGGAAAGGGAGGTGGGAAGCAGGTCATGCGGGCTTTGCATAGATCAACAAGTTTGTACTTCTGGGACAGAATACAATCTCCGAACAATTAATGTTTTAGAAAGATGGCTCAGGCTGCAGTAGAATCTGTTGGTAGGGAGCCCATTTGGAGGTTTCCAGGCTAGAGAGGATTTCCACTGACTTTGCACA
This sequence comes from Capra hircus, assembly GCF_001704415.2. Lineage (NCBI taxonomy): Eukaryota > Metazoa > Chordata > Mammalia > Artiodactyla > Bovidae > Capra > Capra hircus. The sequence continues at coordinate 42,676,106 of NC_030813.1, forward strand.
AAGAGGCTGGAGGGATGAAGGGAATTTTACACATGTCAGACATGTCAAGGAATTAGAGTCAACAATGTTTGGATGTGGGCTGCACATGACAGAAAGGAGGAGGACAAGAGGAAAGAATAGTGTCCAGGCTCTGCAGCGGTGCTTGGTTGAGGATCCAAGAGAGAGGTCTGGGCAGGTTTCTTTTGACCATCCATCACATGCCACAGAGAAAGCTGTGCTTGCTCTCCAGCATAGCTTGTCTAAAATAACTTGATGATCACTGAAATTATTGTTTCCACTCTGATTTTACATTTTATTTGGCTAGATTCCACCCTTTGATGCCTCCTTTCCAGACTGTGGGCCTCCAATGCATCATTCTTTTCACTTTGGGAAGAAAATCCTTTTGAAGTTCCAAACAAATCCCTGAAGCAAGACAGACAATCAAAGATGCTCTCAAACATGCAGACACTCGGGATTTAGGTGGATTAGCTATAGTCTAGTCCTGAGGCCTATGGCACACCTGGGCATTGCCGCAGTTTAGTAATAAAGCCTGTTGGTAATCATGGGGCTTCCCAGGTGGCTCAGTGGTAAAGAACCTGCCTGCCAATGCAAGAGATGCAGGAGACACGGGTTTGCTCCCTCAGTCAGAAAGATCCCCTAGAGGAGGGAATGGTTACCCGCTCCAGTATTCTTGCCTGGAGAATCCCACGGACAGAGGAGCCCGGTGGGTATGGTCCATGAGGGTGCAGAGTCGGACACGACTGGGCCCACACTGCACGCACACACACATGTGATCTTTAGCAAGGCCTTATGACCTGAATGTTCTCTTTCTGGTACTTAACACCAGAGCCCAAGTTGAGAGCGAGCACCTCCTTGAATTTTGCATCCTGGGCACTTCACTTGCTTCATGCTAATTCCAGCTTTAACACATCTCCAAATAGTCCCTAAGAAGGTAAGTGCAGTTTAGATTATTTTGATGGAGAGGTGTTTTTAGGAAGATAATCTGAATGGCTAAATCCAAGTTGATGGAATAACAATTCTGGTGAACTTAAATCATGTTGATGGACAGACAGACTCCCTGGCAGCTGGGCTATGAATGATGTCCCAAGTAGTGAAGCTAATAGAATCTGACACCACAGCTGTGGGTGTGCGCTGGAAGACTCCCAAAAGGCCTTCTAAGGGCTCTGCCTCTACTGATTGCCTTTTGTTCTTAGTGCTTCTAAGCTCAATGGTTGAGCTCTGAGTGATATTGAGTGGTTCCTGCGATTACTTGTATGCTGTTGCTAGTACCAGCCTGTCAGCACCTTGATGGGCAGACCATGTTTTTTTGATTTGTTTTGAAAATTACTCAATAGTAAATCCTTAATTATATAGCAGTATGGCTTTTTGAAATGTTGAGAGATACACTGCTGTTGTTTTATATTGCTTTCGTGCTAAGTCTAATGGCGTGTATGGCCGTCAATAAGTAAATGCAAATGATGTAATTGGATCCCATTTGAGCCTGCCATTAATTATCTCACAGATCTCTTCACTGCAGCACTGGTGACATGGGCCAACATTAAAAACAGGAGGAAAAAAATCCTGCCAAGTTCCTTTATTTGGAGGGGATTTATGATATACAAGAGGTACATATGAATTGCGTATGTATGTAAGGACATAATATATGTATATCGTGTCCCTGTATATAGGGACTTTCATGTCCCTATGTCTACATTCACCGATACACATCTACATAAAACCACACGTGTAGATAGACAAAAACATGAAAATAAATATTATAGATATGGACACATATACATATATAGATACAGATACAAGTACACACACAGTGGAAATACATACATATACTGTACATGAATCTTTTGGTTGCAATAACAGGAAACTCAACCCAATAGGCCTAAACCATAAAGGGAATTTATTGGTTCTCAAAGGTTCAGTTTCTTCCATCTTTCCTCCAGATCCCAAAGCTAGCCTTCTTTATGTTGTTGAAATGGTTGCCAAGGCCTTCCAAATTAGCAGGAAGAGCATGTCTTTTTAAATACCTTCTATGAAAGAGAGAGACACTTCTTTCTCAGAAACCCTAACCTATGTTTTCTTATGTCTCATTGTTTGATTGGATTTCAAGCCCAACTCAGATCTGATCCCTGTAACCAATGAGATGTGGCGATGGCCTTAAATTAATCCCTGGAAATGGTGGGCTGTTGGGTGCGGTGCAGTGCCAGTGTCTCCACAAGCAGACTGGCTGCATAGGGGAGAGGCAGATACCCACAGGCAAGTCAGACTCACTTACTGAGAGCACCCCGAGAACTGGCTGAGTTCTAGGTGGCCCAGATCAACCAACTGCCTCAACTGTAGGTGCACACACACACGCGTCATAATTGTCAGAATCTTCACAATTGAAGATTTCTTTCATAACTGATTTGCTTTCTGCACCTCATGTTTTGACAGATTCTATCTGTGAAGAAACTGAGAGCATTGTTATAACTAATTCATTTTTGCATTTTCATGCATGAGAAGCTGGTATTACCACAATGAGTTTATGCAATTCCAGCCTAAAGCAATAAAGTGGATGTTTTAGATAGCCTGAGAGACGCGCTAGAAAGTAAATGTACAATTGCAATTAGACATACTGAAATATTAAAATAGCTTGCTGACTCTCAGGAGTCCAGGGCCCTGTTTGGGATGCACTTTTGTAAAATATGCACCCTTAGATCAAGATTTAAGATCTTTCTTGGCAAAGGCAGAAAATCAAGATGCATAATCCACTGCACACACAACTGCGCATACACTTGCCCTGTGGTGTGCCTCATCCCACCCTGTCCTCCTTCACTTTCTGTCTCACCTGCTTTTTCCTCCCATGATAGGATATCACAACAGGATCCCCTGCTGGAAAAGAGTATTTTGAAGTCACCAGACTTTTTCCTTGGGCTTTTGTTGTTGTTTAAAACATAATCACTATTCAGTATTCAGAGAGTGTATTTATCAGTTTGTGTCTGATCTCAGTGGTTTAGCAAACATTTATTTCTAATTCACACCATAGTGCAGAGTGGGTTGCTTGTGGGGTTGGTATTGAGACCTGCTTCCCTTGATGATACAGGGAACCAGGCATCTTCTGTTGAAGGAATACCTAGGACATCAAAGTTTTTCAGTGGAACCTCCATATCCGGTGGCTGGATGAAGGATGATAATGACATATGGATAAAACGTGAATGGTTATGTGGGCAGATTTCCTCCACCTAGCTTGGAAGCAATGCATGTTCTTTCTGCCCACATTCCACTGGCCAGGCCACGGTCATATAGCCACGTTTAACTGCAAGGGAGCCGACAAATATGGTCTAATTGTGTGCCCAGATGGAAAAGGAACCAGGATTCGGCTAACCCATAGCAATCTCTGCTGCAGATAGAAAAATGCTTATGTAGAACCTCACTTTTCTCCTGACACAGCTACACAGGCACTTGGTGAATGCCAGGGTTTTTGAATCTTGGTCTTTCAGATTGGGGGGGTCAAAGTCTGACTGATGGTGCTGAATCTCTATTGAGTAACAGCTTGTTAGCAAAGAAGAATTTCTGTGAGATCTACTTTTACCTCAGAGGGTACAGCATTTATAGTCTTTGAGCACTCCAGGATTTTTAGAAAGAGCACAGCTGCAGCCAAACCCATAATGCAAGTCATATATTCATTTCCCTTCAGTTTTGAATGTGGACAGAGGTCAGTGGCTGTCCTGAATGGCAGGATTTGGTGTGCTGTTGTTCCAAGGTGGGACACTGGGAAGGTGGTAGGATCTCAGAGGGATTATTGTGCAGTTTTGAAAGTGAGTTGAACCTGCGGGCTCAGATTTACACCCTTAAAGGGTTCCTATGTCTCAAAAGCTGAGAGTTAGTGGCCTGCAGGGGGCAATGACAGGTGTAGAGACTAGACAGTCGATGTATTAGCATCAGCTGCTGCTGCTGCTGAGTCACTTCAGCCGTGTCCGACTGTGCGACCCCATAGACTGCAGCCCACCAGGCTCCCCCATCCCTGGGATTCTCCAGGCAAGAACACTGGAGTGGGTTGCCATTTCCTTCTCCAATGCATCAAAGTGAAAAGTGAAAGTGAAGTCGCTCAGTCGTGTCTGACTCTTAGCGACCCCATGGACTGCAGCCCACAAGACTCCTCCATCCATGGGATTTTCCAGGCAAGAGTACTGGAGTGGGCTGCCACTGCCTTCTCTGTAGCATCAACTAGTAGGGATTAAAATTGGGAGGTGGGAGGATAGGGACATCAAGCATTTAAAAAAATCATCTTCATAAGACCTGAATTTTCTTATTTGGCCCTACAATGGAGTAGAGGGGACTCTAACAAGTTAAATTACCAGACAGTCTTGCTAGATGGGGCCATGAAATCAGAATTCTTTCGTATAAAGAAAACTAAGAAATAACTTTTTTTCTTACTGAGAATGGGGGCTGCAAATTCACAGGTCTTATAGCCAGGAGGGTTTTAGTGTGGGAAGTGTTAGTGGAATGAGCTCTCTCTAAGGCAAGAATACAGAGAGATTGTGGGAAGCAAAGGGAGGTATTAAAGAGGGTGCCAGAAGAGCAAAGTTACCCCTGGGGCCTGAAGACCCCTTTGGGGGGCCCATACTTCTACTGAGACATGATTTGTCTTTTCCACTCTCATCTTTCTTTCCTCCATGAGTGTATAGAGGAGTTTGCCAGAGGCAACAGATCAAATGAAAGCAGATATAAACATCCAGCTGTCTTCTCTTAAGCCAGGCCTAAGAGAGATTTGCAAAGATGCAAAACACTCTTCTCACTAAATATTCTTTGTTTATATGATTACTTTTCATAAACTCTTTATGCTCACATGCTTTTTATTTGCTATTTAGATGAATTCATCAGTAAATATTTAAAAAATCTCAGTGTTAATTTCAAATAGAATAAATATTGATAAATACAAATCATATGTAAAAAAAGGCTCTTTAGGGCTTCAGTTCTTTTTAAGGATGTAAAGAGGTTCTGACACCAAGATACTTAAGAATGCTAGCTTGCAGAATGCCACCAGAGCTGAGAAAAATTAGATTCCGCCTTTTGTGGTCTAATAATTTCAGAGAATGTGAAGCACTGAGAAGGTAGATTTTTCTTTCTGGAGAAAAATCATTAGAAGCTAGGTGTTATGGTGCAGATGGCCATTGGTGGGATAAGTAAATGTTAGTAACACTTCACACAGCAATTTGTAAACCTAAAAAATTGCAATACTGCCATCTAGTGTTCTATAGTGAAAATATTTATATATATATTTTTCATTCAGCTTATGATTGCTTCAGACTGAAAGACTAGAGGGACTTTAATAGCATGCCCTGTGTTTTTTATGTTTATTTCACCAAACACATACCCTTTAAAAGTCTTCCCTCATTTCCTTTGATAGTTAACCTCTTCTTTTTTCCTAGGATTAGGATAACTAGAGAGGGTAGGATTTCAATCTAGCTATACTTTGATCCAAATCTTATGTTCCTGTCTTACATAGTGTAGGATGCATTATTGCTGTCTTGGAGGAACTGTGGGCTTCCCTGGTGACTCAGATGGTAAAGAATCTGCCTGCAATGCGGGAGACCCAGGTTTGATCCCTGGTTTGGGAAGATCTCCTGGAGAAGGGAATGGCTACCTACTCCAGTATTCTCGCCTGCAGAAGCCCAGGGATAGAGGAGCCTGGCGGCCTACAGTCCTTGGGGTTGCAAAGAGTCAGACATGACTGTGCGACTAATACTTGAACTGAAGAAATAACTTTCCTCACTTTGATTTTTCCTAACTCCTCTCTTCCCAGGCATTAAAAAAAACCAGCTTAATTTTGGATCCCTTTTAGATGTACAGGAAAGGTGCCTAGGTAGTAGAGAATGTCCCTGGGTACCCTTCGCCCAGCTTCCCCTATTGCCAGCACCCTCGTGACTGCGGGCCACACGCCGTCTCTGGGACAGTGGGTGAGAAGTTCCACATGAGGCAAGTGACTGTGAAATTCCAGAAATAGAAGCTCGGGGAGCAGTGAGAGTGAGCTGAGGCACAAAATGGGTGACGTATGAAAGATTAGGACTTGGCTTGTCATCAGACTTCTCAATCGCCACACCAGAAGCTACAAAACCATAAACTGATGCTTTCAAAATTCTGAGTGAAAATTATCTGTGTCATAAAATTCCAGAGTAGCCAAACTACGTATCAGGTGTGACATTAGAATGAAGATAATTGTAGGACTATGGGGTTTCAAAAAATATGCCTCCTATGCCCTTTGTTGGAGAAGGAAATGGCAACCCACTCCAGTATTCTTGCCTGGAGAATCCCAGAGACAGAGGGGCCTGGTGGGCTGCTGTCTATGGGGTTGCACAGAGTTGGACATGACTGAAGCGACTTAGCAGCAGCAGCAGCATGCCCTTTGCATCAGAAAGTTATTCAGGGGCTTGCTTCTCTAAAAAGGGAAAAGAAACAAAGAGGGAGAAATCCTAGAGCTGATGAAGGAGGCTGCAGAGCAGGTACATCTGTGGCTGCCTAAGAAATAAACAGTGCAGCGTGGAGCAGGAAAACAGGAGTGTCTGAACGTAGATTCACAGCCCAGGCAGACTGGGGATAAATTAGTGACAAGTATACAGGAAATTAAATATCAAAACCAGACACTTGATGAACCCTAGAGAAAATAAAAACTTTCACTTAAGTGTAGTATGCTACATGGTTTAGCTTTGAGCCATACTTGGTCAAATTCATGTAAACAGTGAATATTTATTTAAACAGAAATAGTAATCTAACCACACTGGGGGGAATGGAGGAAGGAGAGAGAAAGAGAGAACACACACATGCTGGGATCTTCCACCCTTCTATCCAGAAGTCAATAGTTACTATGGAAAAGTGAAAAACAAATTAAGAAGCACCAGCATCAGCCTATTGCTTAGACATATATACATATATATGCCGGGCAGGCTTCAGTCGTGTGGCCTGAATCCCAGGCTCCTCTGTCCATGGGATTCTCCAGGCAAGAATACTGGAGTGGGTTGCCATGCTTCCTCCAGGGGATCATCCATACCCAGGGATCCAACCGCCTTCCTTATGCCTCTTGCATTGGCAGGCAGGTTCTTTACCACTAGCGCCACCTGGGAATCAACATGAAAATAAAACCCAGCAGAAACAGCTGAGAATAGTTACCTCTAGGGCATGGGGATAAGGAATTGTGAGGAAATGGTCAAGGGAAAGTTCTAGGAGGATTAAAAAAAGAAAGTGAAGTCGCTCAGTCGTGTCTGACTCTGTTACCCTAAGGACTGTAGCCTACTAGGCTCCTCCGATAATGGAATTTTCCAGGCAAGAGTACTGGAGTGGGTTGCCATTTCCTTCACCAGGGGATCTTCTGGACTCGGGGATCGAACCTGGGTCTCCCGCATTGCAGGCAGACGCTTTATCAACTAAGCCACAAGGAAAGCCCAAAGTGAAAGTGAAAGTCGCTCAGTTGTGTCTGACTCTTTGTGACCCCATGGACTATACAGTCCATGGAATTCTCTAGGCCAGAATACTGGGGTACGCAGCCTTTCCCTTCTCCAGGGGATCTTCCCAACCCAGGGATCAAACCCTGGTCTCTCGCATTGCAGGCGAATTCTTTACCAGCTGAGCCACAAGGGTTTACGTGACTTTTAAAAGCAATGTCCATGTATTTCATTAAAAGGGGAAAGATTAGAAGGACGGGTACCCTGCCAAAGCAGGGACTAGGTCTGTGCCCAGGCTGGCCCAACTCTGTTAAGAATCAGGGAGTGTCCGCAGAAGAAACTATAGACACTCCCCCTGAACCCAGTGACTTGACTTCCTATCAAGGCTGTGGCCATTCAAGCAGAGTCGTTTAATCAGGCTCCCTTCTTGTTTGCATATTCGCTCACGATCCGAGATTTCAGTCAGGATGAGAGTTCACTCACTGTTTGCGCAACCGCGGGACTCTGCCTGAAAGGTGCCTCTCCGTTGTCAGGGCCGGCTGTCTCTGAAACACATGGCTTTCCCTGCAGGATTTGGATGGGGGGCAGCCACCTCAGCTTATCAAGTGGAAGGTAGGAGAAACTCCTTGTCCTTCTCTAGGGCTGGGCTGGATGCCTTCTCATAGATTCTGTATGTTTGCAGAAGAAGGTGGGGATAAGGAGGCAAAAAAAAAAAAAAAAAAAGAAGAAGGAGAAGGAGAAGGGAAAGCAGTGTGCTTGCGTGCTAAGTCGCTGCAGTTGTGTCCTACTCTGTGCGACCCCATGGACTATAGCCCGCCAGGCTCCTCTGTCCGTGGGAATTCTCCAGGCGAGAATACTGGAGTGGGTTGCCATGCCCTCCTCCAGAGGATCTTCCCAACTCAGGAATCGAACCTGCATCTCTTAGGCCTTTTGCATGGGCAGGCGGGTTCTTACCACTAGCGCCACCTGGGAAGTCCCAGAAAAGCACTGAAGAGGCCGTAACTGTTTAAATGAAACTACCCCTTTGCTCATTGAAGAGGTTCGCTTCTCATGTCCCTTTCCTTAGGCACAAAGGTGGTAGAGGTGACCGGCTGAAGACCCAGCAACAGCTGTATTTTTGGTCGGTTCCAGCTTATCTGAGACATCAGTGTACATTGAACGTGTTGCTTTCATCGTTTGTTTCTTGAACACATTGGCCATAACCTCCCTAAAAATGAAAACAGTTGCTCCTGTTGGTTGGAAAATATTGACTAAGTACCTTCAAAGATTTCAAGAGACGTTGAAATTTGAAAGAACCTTTCAAGGGATGTTCTTCAGTTGGGAGAGGTGCCCTGTTCTATTTCTGTTGAGCACACCCCCCTCCCCCATTTCCTGGGTGGCTGAGAAGTAAAGGGAAGCAACTGTGAGAGGTCAAAGAAGATCCAGAATGAAGTTGGTCTCCATTCACATCCATGGAACTGTCAGGTAGAAGCCATCTTCCATGGGGCCTCTGTGTTTTGACACACATATGCTCTGCTGGCTCAGATGGTAAAGAGTCAGCGTGCAATGTGGGAGACCCGGCTTCGATCCCTGGGTTGGAAAGATTCCCTGGAGGAGGGCATGGCAACTGACTCCATTATTCTTGCCTGGAGAATCCCATGGACAGAGGAGCCTGGCAGGGCTGCAGTGCATGGGGTTGCAAAGAGTCGGACACAACTGAGCAACCAATACTTTCATACTTTCATACTCTGATACAAGGCATGCTCAAAAGGTCTGGGAGTGTCCAGTTCAGCAAGATCCCACATCACTTTTCTCTCTCTCTCTCTGTAGTACCGTCTTCACATTTTCCCAGAAAATCTCCACTTGGTCAGCATGGGTGACTTGACAGGGATGACCCTCGGAGTAAAAATGAGAAATACCACACTGGCTACTTTCCTTCTCAGAAGAGAGGTCAGACAGAACTGAGAGGGGGTTGCAGAGTGCTGGAATGGAGTGAACAGAATCAGGTTCTAGAAGGAGCATAGCATGGAGACTAGGAAATCAGGCTGTCGAGCCAGACTCCCTGGACCTGGGGTCCATCTCTACTTTTTCCTAACTCTGTGTGACTTTGGGCAAGTTACTCAACTTCTCTGTGCCTTCTCATGTAAATGGGGATAATGATGGTACTATCAACCTTATATTGTTGCTGTGAGGTTTAAATATGATGATATATGTTAAATGCTGAATGATTAGTAAGTGATCCCTGAATGGTACTTATATTTAGATGGGGGTTGGTCACAAAGGGATTACTGAGAATGACTCGCTTTAGAACTCTACAGTAAACTTGGCTGAAACATGCAATCAGTTACCCAAGACAGTACAGTGGATTTCAGTTCCCAGCTCCAGATCCTGCTCACTCAGGTACCGGGGGTAAGCATATGGCTCCCTTCTGAGCATCTCCCTTCACAGGGCTTCCTCATGACCAGACCTCTTCTGTCTACACCTGGCTTGCTGCTGCCTTACTGTAAGCTCTTTATTTGTGATCCCTAGCCCGCTATTGGAGAAGGAAATGGCAACCCACTCCGGTGTTCTTGCCTGGAGAATTCGAGGGATGGAGGAGTCTGGTGGGCTGCCATCTATGGGATCGCACAGAGTCGGACACGACTGAAGCGACTTAGCTGCAGCAGCAGCAGCCCACTATTGGGCTGTTCACTGTCTAATAACAGCTTTCAGGAGGGAAATTGATCTTCCCTTCTCTCTCTGTCAATGCACAGATGCCTTTTATATGTCTGCTTTCTTTTCTTTTCATACTGTTCATGGTGACCTGCCTCTTGAGAAACCTGTGTGCAGGTCAGGAAGCAGCAGTCAGAAGTGGACATGGAACAACAGACTGCTTCCAAATAGGAAAAGGAGTACGTCAAGGCTGTATATTGTCACCCTGCTTATTTAACTTATATGCAGAGTACATCATGAGAAATGCTGGGCTAGAAGAAGCACAAGCTGGAATCAAGATAGCTGGGAGAAATACCAATAACCTCAGATACGCTGATGACACCACCCTCATGGCAGAAAGTGAAGAGGAACTAAAGAGCCTCTTGATGAAAGTGAAAGAGGAGAGTGAAAAAGTTGGCTTAAAGCTCAACATTCAGAAAACGAAGATCATGGCATCCAGACCCATCACTTCATGGCAAATAGATGGGGAAACAGTGGAAACAGTGTCAGACTTTATTTTTTGGGGCTCCAAAATCACTGCAGATGGTGATTGCAGCCATGAAATTAAAAGACACTTACCCCTTGGAAGGAAGGTTATGACCAACCTAGATAGGATGTTAAAAAGCAGAGATATTACTTTGTCAACAAAGGTATGTCTAGTCAAGGCTATGGTTTTTTCCAGTAGTCATGTATGGATGTGAAAGTTGGACTATAAAGAAAGCTGAGCACCAAAGAATTGATGATTTTGGACTGTGGTGTTGGAGAAGACTCTTGAGAGTCCCTTGGACTGCAAGGAGATCCAGCTAGTCCATCCTAAAGGAGATCAGTCCTGGGTGTTCATTGGAAGGACTAATGTTGAAGCTGAAACTCCAATACGTTGGCCACCTGATGTGAAGTGCTGACTCATCTGAAAAGACCCTGATCCTGGGAAAGATTGAGGGCAGGAGGAGAAGGGGACAACAGTGGATGAGATGGTTGGATGGCATCACTGACTCAATGGACATGAGTTAGGGTAAACTGCTGGAGTTGGTGATGAACAGGGAGGCCTGGCGTGCTGTGGTTCATGGGGTCGCAAAGAGCTGGACACGACTGAGTGACTGAACTGACTGACTGACTTTCTTTCCTTACCTATCCTTTTATGCTGGGTTTGAATCCTAGCTAGAGCACTTACTAGGTGAGTGACTTTGGACAAATAACTTAAGTCTCAGGTTCCTTATTTATGGAATTAAGAAAATGGTCATACCCACCCTGTAGCTTTGTTCTGAGAATTAAAGAGGTCTGCATATATGATTGGAGCACAAGAATGCCTGGTGCATCAGTTCAATTCAGTTCAGTCGCTCAGTGGTGTCTGACTCTTTGCGACCCCATGAATCGCAGTACGCCAGGCCTCCCTGTCCAACAACAACTCCCGGAGTTCACTCAGACTCACGTCCATCGAGTCCGTAATGCCATCCAGCCATCTCATCCTGGGTCGTCCCCTTCTCCTCCTGCCCCCAATCCCTCCCAGCATCAGAGTCTTTTCCAGTGAGTCAACTCTTTGCATGAGGTGGCCAAAGTACTGGAGTTTCAGCTTTAGCATCAGTCCTTCCAAAGAAATCCCAGGGCTGATCTCCTTCAGAATGGACTGGTTGGATCTCCTTGCAGTCTAAGGGACTCTCAAAAGTCTTCCCCAACACCACAGTTCAAAAGCATCAATTCTTTGGTGCTCAGCCTTCTTCACAGTCCAACTCTCACATCCATACATGACCACTGGAAAAACCATAGCCTTGACTAGACAGACCTTAGTCGACAAAGTAATGTCTCTGCTTTTGAATATACTATCTAGGTTTGTCATAACTTTTCTTCCAAGGAGTAAACGTCTTTTAATTTCATGGCTGCAATCACCATCTGCAGTGATTTTGGAGCCCCCCAAAATGAAGTCTGACACTGTTTCCACTGTTTCCCCATCTATTTCCCATGAAGTGATGGGACCAGATGCCATGATCTTTGTTTTCTGAATGTTGAGCTTTAAGCCAACTTTTTCACTCTCCTCTTTCACTTTCATCAACAGGCTTTTTAGTTCCTCCTCACTTTCTGCCGTAAGGGTGGTGTCACCTGCATATCTGAGGTTATTGATATTTCTCCCAGCAATCTTGATTCCAGCTTGTGTTTCTTCTAGTCCAGCATTTCATGATGTACTCTGCATATAAGTTAAATAATCAGGGTGACAATATATAGCCTTGACGTACTCCTTTATCCACTAAATAAAAATCGCACTACTATACTACTACTGCTGGTAATGATGATGAATGTTATTCTTTCTCCTGGTTTGATTCTGTCCCACTGCATCATCTGCTCCATTCACTGGGAATGGTCCTTTCTTCTTTGGACCCTAAATAAGAATACACTCTGTTCTTGCTCGTTCTTGTGCAGTTACTGGGAGAGTTACTGTTTAGCTACCCCTTCCACCGTTGTAGGGATCACATGTGCAGGATGTCAACACGTGGCTTTGTCAGATCAATGTGGCCTGGAATTTAAAAGCTGAAGTCACCTCGTCACTTTCTAATTTTGATAATCTTTGAACTTTTGAGCTTCCCTGGCCTCTGAAAGTTCACAGAGTCCTTGGAAGTCAGGGACATTTAGCAGAACTGAGGACTAAGCAGCAACTGTATTTGTAAAAAAAAAAGAAAAAAAATCTAGCTTGGTCTTTTATTCTAAAACATCATGATATTTCTTTTTATATTGATTTTTAAAACACATTGTCTGTGTAGGTATCTTTGTTTTCAGACACCCTCTCCTGAATCTGGAGAGATAGCTGTCATACTCTTATAGCCATCATACTCCATGCCCCCGCCATCCTCTACAGATCCATGCCCACCCCTACACAGAAACAGTGATATTTTGGCTCTGTTACTTGGAATGAGAGTCACTGTCAGGGTCTTTGCAAGTAGAGTAACCAGAAAGGGCAAAACAGGCCTTTCAGTCACTGGGCTTCCTAAGGTATTGCTTGCTCGTGTATTTCACCAGACCTGTGGCCTTCCTTCTTTCTGTCCTTGTCCACGTCTCTTTCACCTTCATGTTGGCCACTTCCTTGGCTATGGTTTTTAAGAAGAGTTTAATGTTTGTCATACCAGAGTTGCCTTCATGGTGCCTAGAGCTTTTTGGAGGAAAGCACCATATAAATCTAATAAATAAATAATAAACAAGTGATATAAGCAGGAGGAAAATTATGTGTTTTAGGTGAGTTGTAAATAACACTGTAAAACCTGTAAAAATGTATTCGTTAGACAAAGAGGCAGGGAAGAAAATGAAGATGATCATCATTTGTACAGAAGTGAATCTCATGCAATATTTTAAAGCACGAAAAAATCCCCATGATTTTTAACCCTTTATGAAACTCTTTGCCTGTGTTTCTGGCTTGGGAACATGAGGCACAAAATAGCAGATAGCTCAGTGCCACTGTTTACTTCGTTGGTAAGCCATGAGGGCCTTTGAAAATAACTTTTAGGACCTGATTCTACAGCTCTTATGAGCTTGTAACTCCCAGTAATTTCAGGGAAGGCTCTACAGGGGTGAATGTACTCTGCAAAAATCCTACGGGTCCTAAGTGAAGTCTAAACTACTCCACTAAGGCCTCCTGGTGGAATCCAAGTTTGTGGTTTTTAAGGAGGTGAAGCCCTCAGTTTTATGAATGCGATTACCAACCCTCCATGATACACTGGATATCCGTGTAATGTTCGGACTGTGATTTAACTTGGACTTTGACTTTATGTTGGCAGATATTGAGGCTGGCCTCAGCATTTGGCCTTCTGTTTGCTTTGGTGTATCAAAGGTGAACTCCTGTAGTTGAGAAACTTGGGGTTCTTTTGTGCTTACAGAAGTGGGAGAATGAACGAATTCTTTGGTTTTAGGTCCAGTTTTAAGTGATTCGATTTTTTTTTTTTCTTTTTTCGATTGATCAGTGTTTGGCTGCTCTGGGTCTTCGTTGCTGTGAGCAGGCTTTCTCTAGCTACAGTGAGCTGAGCGGGGGCTACCCTCTAGTTTGCAGTGCATGGGCTTTCCATGTGACCTCTCCTGTTGCAGAGCCTGGGCTCTGCGGTACAGGGGCTTCCGTAGTTGCAGCACATGGACTCAGTAGTTGCCGCTCTCAGGCTCTGGAGTGGGGGCTCAGTAGTTTCAAAGCCCCAGCTTAGTTGTTCCCAGGCCTGTGGGATCTTCCTGGCGCAGGAATCAAACCCATGTTTCCTGCAGTTCTTAAACACTGGGCCACCAGGGAGGGCCTGTAGTGATTCTATCCAGGCTGTTTCTTCTCTGTACCTTTTTTTTTTTTTCCTCTGTACCTTTTAAAAACTGAATTCAACTATACAAACTGAGCTAGATGCCCATTTTATCTACCTGCTTTGGATGTCAGCACAGGCCCCATATTTCTTTAGACCACTTCCTGTTTGCTTCCTCCACTCAACCAGTTTTGGCTGTGTATCTGGCTTCCTAATTTCTACTAAACTCCTTGGCGCAAACATTTTAGCTGGGGATCTGATCTTTTGGCTACCCTTGGTAGTCTTTTGGTACAGTGTTCACCAAACTGATCTGCCCTGTGTATGAACCATCTAAGAAAGGAGTGGAAGCAGACTTAAAAGCATGGACATTTGTAAAAAGGAAGAGGAGAGGTGAGAATTTATCCATGAAATTTCTCATACCTTGAGGTTGAGGTGAGAGAAACCACGCTTATTTTCCCCCCCAGTTTCAAATTTGAGATCCACAAAAACTCAGTAGTTGCCCCCGTTTTTGATTGTACCATGAAATTATGTAGGCATCATCAAACAAGTATGGGCTTTGGCCGGGATAGTATTCAGATATTCATCAGCTGATACACTGACCAATCAGATGCTAACTGTAAAAAAAAACTGGCATAGACTGGACTCGCACCTACATTGACTAATGAGAGGGAATTCCAACCATCAGCTGCTGGTATGGGACAGACTACTGGCAGCATCTTCATTGACCATTAAGAGTCAGCCAGCTGTCAACAACTGACTTGACTAGCCTGGCACTCACTTAACTAATCAGAGTGGGTACCAGCTGTAATCAACCACTGAGGCCACAATTTCATGTACTGATTGATTTTTAGCTTTAGGCTTATGAGTGGGACATATGAAGACTATATCAGACTATTTGTGAACTACTGGAGAGTTAAATCTCTTAATTTCTCCAAGCCTCAGATTTTTCACCTGCAAAATCCCATATGTTCATTGCTCTCTCTCTTTTTTAATTAAATTTCATTGGGTAAGTATTGGAGAGCTCTTTTTTACACTGTGTGCTTCTCTGGATCTGGGTTGATTTCCCCAATTTTTTATTTCAGATTACTAATTTGGGCATTAGCTTTGTTCATTCTATCTTTCAACCTCTCTATGAAGTATTTAATTATGGCAATCATATTTTTAAGTTTTAGGAACACATTCTTATTCTTTGATTGTCTAATTTCCAGGAAGTCATGTTTTGTTTTTTGGATGTAGTCATTCTTTAAATCTTTGTAAGAATGCTAGTTTAAAAATTGTCTTTTTTTCCCTTTTTTGTATCACTTTGAAATCTTTGGGTTATTTGTTTATTTGGGTCCTCATCTTTCATGCTATTTGTCTTTGTCAAGTGGTTTGGTGATCCTGGAATACCCATTTATGATTTTGAATGAAAGAATACATTGATATGAGTAACTGAGTTAGGCTTCCTTTGAAGTTAAGTGGTTTTGTTCAACTGAAACAGTCCTGACCCTGTAAGAAGCAGGGTTCTGTGTGAGTGGGACCCGTTGACAGTCAGTCTACTCATAAAGGACTATGTGTGTGAGGGAAGGAAGCCAACGTTTAGACCTCAATAATGGCCAGATAATGAGGACTTTAAAAAAGAATGTTTTCGTTTGCCTTTTAAAAGTGTTTTTATCAAGTCTTTCTTTTTTCATCAGTTTAACTGAGGTATAATTGTCATACAGCACTGTATAAGTTTAAAGGGTACAGCTTAATGACTTGACTTACATATATTGTCAGTTGATTACCACAATAAGAAAAAAAGTTTAAAAGCTTTGATGCAAATTTCTAGGATCTATTCTCTTAGCAATTTTCAAATATGGCATACAACAAAGTTTACTCTAGTCATCATGTTGTACGTTACCTCCTCAGTACTAATTTATCTTATAACCAAAAGTTTGTACCTTCTGACCATTTTGATCCAATTTGTCCTCCCCTCACCCCCATCTCTGGAGGATATAGATCTGATTATTTCTTCTCTATGAGTTTGTTTTTTTCTGTTTCCTTAGATTCCACTGTGAGAGCATGCCATGTTCATCTTTCTCTGTCTGATTGTTCACTTTTGACTTTTGTTTCCCATCTGTACTACCCTTCAAGTTCATATTTAGTTCTAGAGTTTCGTCTGCCTTTCTGGACTGTCTCAGTACCCTTGATAGCAATCTTTTCCTGTCACATATCTCACTTTTATTAAGCATATCTTGTAACTTCGAGGTGGGGTAAAGGCAGCACCAACTGCTCTGTTTGAAGGAACCAAACTGCTCTGTGGGAGAGGAACCAGTCAGGCCGGCGGCATGTTAGATAATCCTTTAGTTAATTACTCTGATGATTGCTCTGAGTCTGTTCTGCTCTCTGCAGTGGCTGACCCGTAGATTCTCTAGGGCAACCCCTCTTAATCCTTACCAGCCGTCGTGTGTGTGTGTGTCTGTGTGTGTGTGTCTCTATGTGTTGTAATCCTTTGCTTTAGTTTCTCACACAATTCCATTCTAGTTACTTTCTGTTTTCCACAAATACTTGAGTCAATGTGGCATTCTTTAGGGGCTTTTTTGGTTTTCAGTAATGTCATGGTTTTTTTTTTTTTTAAATTGGTTGTCATTTCAGTGGGGTTGTGGGAGGAGAGGAATTAAATATGTCCATTCCACTCTCCATCTTGAACTGGAAGTCCTTATTAACATGCCTTTATAGAACAAAAGTGTCTTACAAACCATACAGGATTATTCAAAGTTTAGCAAATGAATTCCCCCATCTTCTTTTTACCCTTATCTTCCTCCTTTCTATCACTAACACATCCAAGCTCTGGAAATTTTCTAGGCTTATGCTTTTAGAAAGAGGATGAGATAACATGGGATTGATGGCATTTCAGGCAATGAGAGGAAGTGAAATACCGAGGGAATGTGAGGAAAGCCGTAGTGGAGGATGAGTGCTTTGACCAAGAAAAGTGCCTGCCTCTGGGGTCAGCTGCTCTTAGCCACTTGTACTTTTCATCCTTCCTTGCATCCCTTCGTTCTGGACACAGATTCCCCATGTACCAAGTTTCCTGATAACGAGTTGGCTTCATGGGCAGTGATGAAAGGCCATCGCTGTTGGTACGTGTCGGGTATTTGCTGATAACAGTCTGCCTAATTATGTATTCTTTTCTATCAACGATGTTCTTGATATAGAATGAATGCTTATCACATATGTTTAGGAAAAAGCATTTTTATCTGTATGATGGAATTACTACAAAATAATTGTAGAGTCTTTAAAATATATAAACAAGCAAACGAAAAATCAGCCAGAGAGGTGTCTTCCAATTTTGAGTACGTACTTCAGTCTCTTTGTATACATTCACAGATTTTCATGCACTCATCTATTTTGTTCATCCTAATAGGAGCATTCTATAGATGGTTTTGGTTTCTGTAAGATGCTTAAAAATATCCCGATAGACTGTAACACATTCGCCTCTTTTTCTCCCTTCTCTCTTTCTATACACATGGATGTTGCATAGAAAGCAAATGTGATCTGTCTCTCTCTTTCAATTACGGTTTCCTCAGGGTATATACCAAACAGTGGGTTTGCTGGGTCATATTCTAGACTTATTCCTGATTTTTTCAGGAATCTACGTATTGTTCTCCATAGTGGCGATATCGATTTGCACTCCCACCAACAGTGCCAGAAGGTTCCCTTTCTCCACACCTTTAGCGTTTACTGTTTGTGTACTTTTTGATGGTGGCCAATCTGCTGGTGTGAGATGATACCTCATTGTGGTTTTGATGTGCCTTTCTCTAATAATGAGTGATGTTGAACATCTTTTCATGTGTTTATTAGCCATCTGTATGTCTTCTTTGGAGAAATGTCTGTTTAGGTCTTCTGCCCACTTTTTGATTGGGTTGTTTGTTTTTCTGCTGTTGAACTGCACGAGCTGCTTGTATTGCAGAAACCATCACAATATTGTAATTATCCCCTAATTAAAAATAAAAAGAAGCAAAAAACAAAACAAAACAAAACAAATGTGAATCAATATGCATCTTTGAAACTAAGAGAAAATTTGCTGTATCTCAGTAAATCTGTTACATCTCCTGTTTGGAGTAGAGTTCTATATCGTGTCCTACATATCTGTACATAAATTAATTTGTCACCACCAAATTCATCAGTTAAGCTGGGACATTTGTTTATTTGGATGAATGTGTGCCAGCATCATACTGAAAAAAAGACTGTTCTTTCTGGGGCCTGCCCATCTGGCAGGGGTTGCTTTCCAGGTAAGTTCACTGGTGCAAAGCTTAAGTGATTCTTCAAGAATTATTGGGTCATCACATAGTGTCCCAGACAGAAATATGGGACTCATGCTAGACTGTTCCTCTTGCCCTTCTTTATTTAATTAATTATTTTTTTGTTTTATCTCTTTTAAACCCCTTGATTACACCCATCTTCCCCATTACTGCTTCCTTTCTTTTAGTTCCAGAACTCATCATCTTTTGTTTTAAATTCTTCTTGTCTCCCTCCACTTTCCTCCAATCTCTCTAACACCCTGCTTCTAGCATGGTCTTAAAATTCTGACCACTTCATTCCATTTCTTTTTTTTTTTTTAAATGATTTTCTTTTTTTTGGTAAGAGAAGCTAAGTGGTCCTCAGTTTTTAGTTTTTACTTTTTGGTTGCTCCATGCAGCATATAGGATCTTAGTTCCCCAACCAGGGATCAAACCTGAGCCCCCTGCCTCGGAAGTATAGAATCTTAACCACTGGACCTCCGGGGGAATCCCTCCATTTCTTGAGAGATAGCATGAGCTCTGAAATCAAACAGACCAAGTTTGAACTCTAACTTCATCTGTTACCAGTTGTGTGACCTTCAGAGACAACTAAGCTTTGTACCTCATTTCCTCATGTGTAAAATGGGACTAGTAGGGGTACCTATCTTGGTTGTTGTAAATATGTTTATGAACATCAGCTGTTTAGATTTGCACTGGGCAAACTGCATGTGTTCAATAAAATTTAACAATTATTTAATTGTCTTCTTGCCTTCTATAGAACTATTTCTGAATCCGTGCATGGCATTAAAAAAAAAAAACTGTAATTTTACCTCTGACTACATCCCCAGTTTCATCTCTTGTTTCCTTTTCATTTGTATCTTATTCTTTGACCAAAATGAAGCACAAGTAATTCTTTAAATGTGCCATGACCTTCATGTACTGTTGCACGCACTGTTCCCTCTGCTTGAATGCATACCTGACTTCTGGCATGTGCAGAGACCAACAGAGGACAAAGATCCAGGCTTCTTAACCTCCAGCCTGGGTCTCCTTTCCTACTGCAGCATACTGCCTGTTTCGCCTTCATCCTTTATGCTACTCATCTGAGTACATTATGGGAGCTTGGTAGAGATAGTAAGGAGCTGGGAATGGCATATGGCAAAGGAAGCCTCCCAAAGAAGTTTTTAGTACCTATAACAATCTATTGTATTAACTCTTTAGAACAACATGGATAATATGTCTTTTTCCCTGAGAGCATTTGGACATAACTCCATGCTTTTAAGAATTTTTAATATCATGAGAGGGGCTTCTCCAGTGGCTCAGCAGTAAAGAATTCGCCTGCAATGCAGAAGCTGCAGGAGACGTGGGTTTCATCCCTGGGTGCGGAAGATCCCCTGGAGGGGAGCATGGCAACCCACTCCAGTATTCTTGCCTGGAGGATCCCATGGACAGAGGAGCCTGGTGGGCAACAGTCCAAAAGGTCGCAAAACATCAGACATGACTGAAGCAACTTAGCATGCATGCAATATCATGAGAAGTATTGATATGGATTGACATGATATTAACATGGCTATTACACTGAGTGCTAGTATTTCAGATGGCAAGGGAGCAGTTGCAGCCTGTTAGTTTCCTTCTCCTTTGCTGTGTGGTGTTCTGCCTTGAGCTGAGCAGATCTGTATTGGCTTTGGATCTTTCTCAAGGTGCCTGCTCTTCCTTTCATTAGTGTGGATAATCAGACTTTGATTGTAAAGTATGCCTAGGCCAAGTGCAAGGGCTTTTAAAATTGTCTGCTGTTTTAGATTATCCAGGCCACTGATCCTCCTTCCTTAGCATGGATAATTGAGAGTGGACTGGGCTGAAGAGTGCTAAGCAGAACCAATTGACAAAATAAATGAGATTTTAAAAATCCTTTACATTTTAATAATAGAAAAAAAACCAAGCTAGATTTTCTTCTCCTTTTTTTAATCAAAAAGAGCCTATTTTATATTTTGAAACAGTAACTGTTGATATATTTGGCTTTAAGTTGATTCAAAATAGGAGACTATTTCCTATGATGCACCAATTTAAAATGTATACTAATCATAATAGGTACTTAATGGAGTTAGGGGAAAAATTGAAAATATAGGCAAGAGTTTGGATGGTTTCATATTCAATGTCAGATTCACTTATAACCCTGTTTATGTTTCAACGTAGCAAGGAGTGGGTGGGAGTTACTTCAGAGTCTGAAAAGCTTTCTCTTGAAAATGGAAGCTATAGTTCCTTGTCCCTAATGAGCAGTAACCATGTGGAGAAAGGCATTTCATGAATGTTTGTGTAAGATTAACAGGATTCTGTTTTCTGGAAATATCTGATCTCATTTGCTTCTCAGTTTCATCCTTTCATCCTTCCCCATGCATGTCCACATGCAGAGAGAAGTGTATTTACATGTCACTTGACTGGGAATTTAGAGGACGTGTTCGCAAAGGAACGATGTTGTAAGTAGGGATTGGTGTCACTGAATGCCCTTCAGGTGTGTAATGATATAAATAGATTTTGGGGGTTGACCTGGGAATTTGGAATGTAATGTAAGAAGCAATGGTGAGTTTCTGGGCAGGTGACTCATAAAGATGGTTTTTGAAACATGACCCATTTTTATGCTGGGAATTGCCAAGCTAAGGCTTAAAGACTCGCATAACACCCATGAATAATCATTTAAATGCAGGCTTTGAGACTTGGGGGAAAAAGTGCATTATTTACTCTAAAGACAATAATCTTCCTTCAGAGTTATTGTAGTCCATCATACAGATGCATACTGGGGGATCTTTGAAAGAGCAGCATTTTCTCCTGACGGTCCATTCCTTCATATATCTTGCAAATTATTATCCAGGTTTGGGTGGCAGGCTCTGGTTAGGGAAGCACGGCAGCCATTCTGCACCAGAGTATAAGAGACTAAGGCTCTTTCACAGAGTGAAATATTACAAAGGGCCTTTGGTCACTGTCTATTGTGTTTATGTGAAGAGCAAGACATGGGGATGGAGGTGCTGTATCCTCTGGCTCTTTAAAAAAAAATGCAACATGATTATATTTTAATATACAAGCAGGGAGGGAGGTGGGAGGAGGGTTCAGGATGGGGAACACGTGTACACCCGTGGTGGATTCATGTTGATGTATGGCAAAACCAATACAATATTGTAAAGTAATTAGCCTCCAATTAAAATAAATAAGTTTAAATTAAAAAAATATACAAGCAAAATACAAAACACCATAGTAAATTACTGACAATAAAATACAGTATTTCATTTGCATTGCATGACAAACCCTTAACATCCTTAACCATAAATGAATTCTTAGAAACTGGTAACAAAGACATTGCTATAACAAGGGAAATGGGAAAAAAAAAACCACACACACAACAGAAGACATGAAATAACACAAGTGACTCATAAGGGTTAAACATGTATAAAAATGACTGAGCTGAACAACAACAGAAGAAAAGCAATTTCTTTGTAATATTTTATTACCAAAGATTAAAAATCTAACATTTGTACACTTTTAGGAAACATATCCACTTAAACACTAGGGAACAAGGTTGATGAAGTCCCATTTATGTAATAGGGGAAAATTTGGTTTGGACCCAAACTATAAATTTTGGATATTTTTAGTCCTAGCAGTTCCAATTCATTGGAATTATTTCAACAAATTAGTTGGCTAAATTTACAATGTACATATAAACCATGTTTACTGCATAGAAAATTTGTGACTAGTACATAGATCTCCCTACCTCCCTCCCCCATCCTCTGATTCTTTGTGGTGGCAAGAGCCTGTCAAATGTAGGCACACAATATACTCTTGTGGCTCAACTGATTAGATGAAGGGAAAACAGAAGAGTTCTCAGCACAGAAACAATACAGCTGGGCCAGATATCCTCTAGGGCCATGCTAGTACATGCTGTGTGGCTCAAAGAAAGATCAGCTACAACTATACTAAGCCTACAATATGATTGACTTAGATGATGATTTTTCTCTTGGTTGTAGAGAAATTAGGCAAGAAGATTCCAAAGATTCCAAAGAAGTCTATCTCCAGGTTGTACTTGGAGGGTTCCTGGGGATGAATTAGTAATTAAAGTAAACTGAATGAATATTTACTTGAATTACTACTGCATAGTTCTTCCTAGATATTTATTTACTGTGGGTACTAGAGTCTGGAGGTTTAAAAGTTCAGTAGAATGATCATTTGAATCCAAGATTCTAGTGAGGTAGAGGCAAACACATGACTATGATAGCATGTGACAACTCTAAAGCAGAAGAAACAAAATGCTAATGCTTTAGAATGCACTAGCATCACTTGAAGTTCTTGTTTCAAGATTTGGGGGCCTATACCAGGTTAGTTAATAGTGATATTTATAGATGGGGCCCAGGAATTTATATTTTTTAAAAATAAATGCTCTGTGTGGTTGTGTTGTAGATGGCTGATGATTCGAGAAATTCTGCCATAGGCTATGTTTTCTGATGACAGAGTAAATGGTAGGACCTAAAGCCAGAGAGGGCTTCCCTGGTGGCTCAGAGGTTAAAGCGTCTGCCTCCAATGCGGGAGACCTGGGTTCAATCCCTGGGTCGGGAAGATCCCTTGGAGAAGGAAATGGTAACCCACTCCAGTATTCTTGCCTGGAGAATCCCATGGATGGAGAAGCCTGTTAGGCTACAGTCCATGGGGTCGCAAAGAGTTAGACACAACTGAGTGACTTCACCTTCACCTTCACCGTCAAAGCCAGAGAGGTAGGTAGGGCCTTGTCATGATGTATACAAGGTGCCAAGCTAGGGAGTTGGTGTCAGGATCTTGTGCTCTGGTTCTTGGGACCCACAAAATATTAAGCACAGGAAGTGCTACAGTCAAGTCCATGTACTAGAAGAGCTTTGACATCAGAGTGGAGGAGGAACTGAAGGAAGAAGACATGGAAGCAAAGGAACAGTTATTCGGCTCTTGCAATAGATGAGGAAGATGGTGACAGAGGCCTGAATTTGGGTAGAGGGGACAAAATGGAGGAAAAAATAGAAAGAGGCGTCACTGAGAGAGAACCAAAAGGAAATGCCCGTGAACATAATGTAGTGAAAGTCTCTCAGCCGTGTACGACTCTTTGTGACCCCATGGGCTATACAGTCCATGGAATTCTCCAAGCCAGAATACCAAAGTGGGTAGCCTTTCCCTTCTTCAGGGGATCTTCCCAACCCAGGGAGAGAATCCAAGTCTCCCACATTGTAGGTGATTCTTCACGAACTGAGCCACTAGGGAAGCCCAAGAATACTGGGCTGGGTAGCCTATCCCTTCTCCAGCGGATCTTCCTGACCCAGGAATTGAATCAAGGTCTCTTGCATTGCAGGCAGATTCTTTACCAACTGAGCTGTCAGGGAAGCCCATGAATATAACGTATGGTGTGAAGGAAATAGAAGGAAGACTAAGGTGACTCTTGTGATAACAGTTTAGGTAACTTTCTGGCTGATGATTCTATGAATAGAAATACAATACACTGGAGGAGGAGAGGGATTGGAATTTGCTTGGTAGATATGTAATTTGGTAGATTCAATTTGGGGTTGAAATTTCCTTAAGGTGTTTAAATGGAAATGCCTAGGAAGTGACTGAAAATTCATATCTCCATTTTGGATGGGATTTGCTGGTAGTTATCAGTGTGTAGCTGATAGTTCAAGTAATAAAAGAAGAGAATCTTTGAGATAGGGTTATAGAGGGAAAAAGAAAATGAGCAGGTTGCAAAGTCTGGATTAAGTGCTGTAAAAGAATTCAGAAGATTCAGAAGAGCCCACAAGACTGTGGCATTCTTCCAGAAGATGAGAATGATTAGAAAGAACTTGAGGCATCGTCTAGACCAGTGATTTTATAACAGTTTTTAATGCAGCAGAACTCGGTTTTCAAGGGAAATCTAACTTAGAACTTTAATAAAACAGATCCAGATAGAGCATTTCTGGTTGAAGGGAAGAGAGGGAAAATGAGGGAAAATGTGTGCCTATCCACCCATGTTCCTTTCTTTACTGCTTCTTCCCCACTTGGCAACTCCCGACTCCTCTCCAGGGAACAGGGCTTTTAAAACATCAATGTGCATTCCTTATTTTATAGAGGCTGGGTGATGGATTACATGATCATCGTCATGAAACTCATTTGTGACTGAGGGACAACATGATGTGATAAAGCCCACAAGAAACAAAGCAACAAAAGGCAGCATGGAACTTGGAGCCTGCCCAATGGGGAAGACAACGCAGGGTTTTAAGGAACAGATGAGGGGTGTGTGTGTGTGTGTGTGTGTGTGTGTGTGTGTGTGAACATTCTAAGTTGCAACATTCCGGGAAGGAGTTGCAAAGGTGTAGATTTGTGAGTCCATGAAGACATTCAGGGATTCAGTTTCTTGCCCATTTAAGAGTCAGAGCTAAAGGTTTGTGCTAGGTTGGAGAAACAAAGAGAGTCTTTCCAGTTTCTACGAAATTGAGGCAGTTGTCATGGACACTGCATTGCAATTATAGTCCAGACTCCATCCAAATTCTGATAGAAGTGGAACCTTAATGGTAAGATGAACTAGAGAGTCAGTGAAGGGTAGCAGCGGCTTTCCTTTATGTAAGAGGGTCTTTGGCAGAGACAATCTTTTTGGGCAGTGAATTCTTGAAAATTTGTCAGAGTGAAATCTTGATGACTTGTCTTAAAATTCTATTTGTAAGACAAGTGTGCTTTCCTTATTAAAATGCATAGTTATTTAAGAAGACCCTTTTGGAAGGTTACTGATGAAATACCACTTTATGCTGCCAACTGGAAGACAGTAGAAACTATTTATAGCAACTGCAATCATTCTTTAACATGCAAACTCCAGAATACTCAGTATGAAGGGAGTTATTTTGAGGTTATCAGTGGAAATCTGCCAAGACTGAAGACTGACCCAGTGATTCCTAGGAGACCTTGAGGAAATTTAATTAGTTTATGAGTCAAAGGAACCTCAAATTATTCTAGGTGGCATCTACCGCCATTGGAAAGTTCTGTTCTGGAATTGGCAACCTGCAACAAGTTCCAAGCTGGTCTTTCTTCTTAGTAAGACCTTATGGGATATAAATCCTCTTAAGTACATTTTATTTTACCAATTGTTTTCTTCAGAAAAAGCCTATTGGTTTGTTATTTCACGTGGTCTATTTAATAGTGTTAATAAATTCTAAAATTGGAGACTGGGTATTGTTATTTTGGATGTTCTAACAATCTTGGTTGTCTGAGTTACTTGACCTTGGCTTGTTTGCTTGAGCTTTGTTTTCATAACTTGGGGAAAATTTCTCCACTGCACAGAGTTGATACAGTGGTTCTACATATATGTGGTGCAAATATGGAAAATATGTGAATATGTTAACAGTATTTGAATAATTGGATCAGGTCTATGTAACCCAGTGAAACAGATTAACAGTGAAAATTTTAGGCGAATCAGAAAGTTCAAGTGGAAATTCAATTTCTTATAAAAAAGACTTAACTTCTTACATTTATTATTTTGAGTATAATTATAACTGTGTAATAACTATCCAGAAGAAGGACTGGAAGATTGTACTGCAAAATTTTAATACAGAGAAGTAATATAATGTAGTAGTTACTGGCAACAGTGCTTCTATACTCCACTAGCTTAGGAAAAACAAGAGTTCAAATTTAATTTTCTTAAGAAATGTGGTCTTTGTTATTTAACCTTTTTAAGACTTACTTCCCTCAGGTGAGTAATATCTATGTTTTGGAGGTTATTGGGAGTAGTACGTGAAATAATTTAGGCAGCTTCTTGGGCACAGGACCTGATATTTTTTAATGGCTCACTGAATGTTGATAATTGTCATCATCTTCATTACCATCGTGACTGCCACCACCATCATCACCATCATCATCATCATCACCATCAGATGATGGGGTTGGTCTGCGTCCTCCAAGAAGCAGATGCCAGGATGGCACTGAACATGCAAGAAATTGATTAGGGGAAGTGCCCATGAGAGAAACTGGAGTGGGAGCCCAGAGAGTCTGGGATGCAGGAGTGAAGGAGTAAGGGAAGAAAGAAAGGAAGATTGTGTGAATCACTTAAACATAAGTGCAGTTCCAAGAAAGTTCACCAGGATCTTTGGGAGTCCTGGATCCAAAGTCACCTGTCAGAAGATTCCCACATCTTCTGTGCACATGTGCTAAGTCACTTTAGTTGTGTCCAGCTCTTTGCGACCCTTTGGACTGTAGCCAGCCAGGCTCCTCTGTCCATGGGGTTTCTCCAGGTGAGAATACTGGAGTGGGTTGCCATGCCCTCCTCCAGGGGATCTTCCTAACCCAGGGATGGAACTGTGTCTCCTGCACTGCAGGTGGATTCTTTAACCCTGAGCAGCCGGGGAAGCCCTCCCACATCTTCCAAGTCCACGATTTTCGTAATAGCCTTTCCATGCTCATCAGTGGCTGGGACCAACCTGGGGAACAGTGCCTTAGTGCCAATTCCAGCACAGATGATGGGTTTCAGAGCTCAGTCCTCAGTCACATATACTCCCTGAAGTTAGGGGTTTGTAAAATGTGTTCTTATGGCAGTCACAGTGGTGATTGATTAAAAAAATTTTCCCATTTTTTGGGTATTTTATTTTTTAATATTTAGCATGCATTACTTAACATTTGGGAGAAGAAGTAAAAAAAAAAAAAATTTAATTATTTCCTTTTGCTTGGGTAACCTGAACTCTGAGATTTGCCCAGATCTCACAGTAATTCCCACCTTTTTACTTTGCTTGACTATTTTGGTACAGTTATGTTATTACTTCAACTGGATCTTTTCATGAAAAGTTTTATTTTTGTGCTCCAAATTTAATTTCTGTTTAGAAAACTGATTTGATTAAAGAGTTAAAGTTTAAGTGTTTGTAACAGGATTCAATTAAAATAGGTCATTCTTGGGGCTCTGAAAATGGTAACTGGCCTTGGGCAAATTGGAAGAAAAGTTATAAAATTCAGTTGGATGCATCACAACATTTAACATCTTTAAGGAGGATGTTTTTACCTAATAGATTCAATTTAGAAATATTTAGTGTAGGTCATCAGCTTAAGTATCTAAAAAATGTGTTTATTTGTTTTTTGTTTTTTTTTCTTTTAGTTATAGGTAGGAACAGGATACCTGGACTCTATAAAATAAACAATTTCTGGTGGGACCTTGAAGAAAGTCAGTTAGTTTCTGTGACTTTACCAGTAGGTTAAAAAGGAGATTGTAATATTGGTGAATAATGTGCTTAGAGATGTTTGCATAAAAGATGCTTTGTCATTGTAAAGTATTATTGAATATTTATGCTCTACCAGACTGAGCCAAATGGCCCAGAGGAAAAAACAGTCAGATTTATGTAAACCTTGTTCAGTGTCCCAGATACTTCAGGATGGGTGCTCTATATATGAATGAATAAGTAAATGGTATAAACATTATTTTAAATTTTGAAAGTACATCAATATTATCTGGGGTGTTAGCCAATGTGCCTGACCTTTGACATTGAAATGAAATGTCTGTCTCCAGGTAACTATTTCAATCTCATAAATATTTTTAAAGCCAGAGGAATTGACAGCAAGTAATGTTTTCTTAGAATTTTGTGTCTGCAAATAAAGGTAAATTATATCTTTACCTAAAACCTACAAGAAATGATTGTCTCTCACCCGCAGAGTTGCTCTGAGGATTCCCAGACTGAAATTGCATATCTTATACTTCTTTTCTTTCCTTTCTTTTCAAAAGTGTTGTACTCACTGTCTGCACTGTAGATTTCTATCACTTTATTGTGATAAATTTGAGCCTCGAAGAAAAAAAAAAATTAGCCGTAAACACTGCCCAAGGACTTAATGGATCTTACTGAGCTACGCAATGCAGATGTATTGGGACATAAATAGGTAATAGGAGATAAGAGGCACAGAAGCAATTTGTTTGGATTGGGTCACTGCTTAATCCAAATGGGTTCAGCATGAGAATTCATGAAACGTGACAGTGGGCCAAAAGGAACTTGCTGTGACATTTCAGACTCCCCTACCTTTCCTAATTAACCATTTCAAGTATAACAAAACTTAAATCACATAAAGATTTAGTAACGCTCACCAGTACCAAGTATAGACCTGTCTGTGGGGGATGAATGGTTTTACTCATCTCAGGCAATGGACTATAACTCAATCATACCTCAAGCTGGGCTTTTAATTTCTATGATACATTGACTCTGAACAGCATTTTTCTAAAAGACAGAAACCATAGCAGAGTTAGCTTATGACATAGTCTGTCATTAAATGCATCTGAATATATTGCATGGATCTAAATATACCTTTGCAAGTTTAATGAGATATTTGAAAACATAAAAATCACCTGTAGAAAGAGCTTCCTAGGATGGGAATGATAATAATAATAATAAATGCCTTTTTAAAATAACTGTTATTTGTCACCATGCCAGACATTTTGTACATTTCCTGTATAATCAATAGCTTTTTAAAGATGAGGACACAGATTCAAAGAAACTGAATTGTCCAGGGTAAATTATTATGTGGGAATTTGATAATTAAAAAAAAAAGGTAAACAAAAAGTAATAAACCCACATTCCTATTTAGACAGGATGTCAGGAATTCTTGCCTCATCTGTTTGTGGGCTTGGCATTCTTTAGGTGGTACTATCTGGATATGCGGAGAAGGCAATGGCACCCCACTCCAGTACTCTTGCCTGGAAAATCCCATGGATGGAGGAGTCTGGTGGGCTGCAGTCCATGGGGTCGCTAAGAGTTGGACAGGACTGAGCAACATCACTTTCACTTTTCACGTTCATGCACTGGAGAAGGAAATGGCAACCCACTCCAGTGTTCTTGCCTGGAGAATCCCAGGAACAGGGGAGCCTGGTGGGGTGCCGTCTATGGGGTTGCACAGAGTCGTTCACGACTGAAGCGACTTAGCAGCAGCAGCATCTGGATATGATCTACCTCTCTTTGGGTTAAGCTCTCCAAGTCTACGTACCCCCAGCTCTTCTCTCTTCTCCTGGGAAATGGGAACTAGGATTGAAACCCCAGAGTCATGTCTTAGTATTTACAGCATTGTATGATTCATAAATATTTGTTAATATGGTGAAAAAAGATGCAGCTGACTCCGAAGCTTGTGACTTTTTTTTCACTAGTTAAGAAAGGATACCTATAGCCCATTTTCATGAATGCCAGGTTTATATAGGTATTCTTAAAACATAAATCAAAATGGAATTCATTGAAATAAGACATTTTTAAATTTAACTGACAAGCAGAATTGATTTACTTGGCTCAATTTATGGAATAAATTTAAGGAGCCCATTATTTTGATTAGTTATGTTGTACAATGAAACCCTTTAATTCATGGTTGATAAGAAAATAATGAAAATCAAATGACTGTTTCTACAATACTTGGGTTGATTTGCTTCTGGAATTTGGCCAGAATTCCCAGGAGTTGACGCTTCTTGGGGTATTTTATGTCTCCCTTGATGTCGCTAGGAAACCACAGATAAAAACACAGTGCTTTTTGTAATTTTCATGCATCAGAGGCAGGTAAGAGTTAAAGGGTTTATTTAAGTCTTGCAAAGGGTGTTTCTTCTGGGCAACAGTGGTTTGAATGTAGGGCACTTTTTGCATTTTAAGCACTGTCTGATCCCTTGTCCCATAGTTATATAATAAGAGAACTTTATTACTTTTAAAGGGAACAGAAAAAGGGCCACTGGAAAAAAAAATGCTTGCCTCTAGGGGAGCAGCTTTTATAGTGCATTGTGTCCAAGAGCCGTTCAGCTCTGTAGTTGTCAAGGAGGGCAGGAAGTCAAGGTGGGTTCCTAAAAGGACTAGTTACTCTGAGATCTTTTCTTAGGTGAGAGTGTAGCCTGGAGTCTTAGGTATAAATACTGTTTATCAACAGCAACAGGAAACACTGCCTCCTAACAAGTTTAAATGCCTCAACTCCCATAATGCAGCCAAGAAATTTTCTCAACAGCGTTGTTAAATAGGAAGACCCAGGTGTTATTATCATTCTTATTTTGATTTAAAAAACTGGGCATAGAGAGGCAAAGAAAGGTTGAATGAATTCTCTAAGGTGACAAAGATAGCAAGATGTTGTTGTTATTTAATTACTTCAGTCATGTTCAACTCTGTGTGCCCTATGAACTGTAGCCCACCAGGCTCCTCTGTCCATGGGATTCTCCAGGCAAGAATACTGGAGTGGGTTGCCACTTTCTTCTCCAGGGCACCTTCCCGATCTAGGGATCGAAGCCGAATCTCTTTCTTGGCAGGCAGATTCTTTACCACTGAGCCAGTTGGGGTGAGGTGCAGAGATGAATTAGTATACAGAAAATATGAATTGAAGAGCCATTGAATGTAGCGGGAGCACGGTCTTGGATGAGTTTATGCTGGCCTACAGTTTTAGCTTCACTCAGTGCCAGCTCTCTGATTGTCTCCAAATCCTTCAACTCAAGGAAACCTCAGATTCTTCATGTCGAAAAGGGGTAGAAACAGAAGGTAGAGAGGATGTGATGGGGCTCAGGACACGTTCTCACTCTCCCAAAACATGGCAGCTTGGAAACTGAGGCTGTTTGAGAAACTGGCAGAAATAAGAAGGTCTCTCTGATCATCTGCCCCTGAGACAGGTCATAAAAGCTTCATGTGAGAGGTGCTCTCCCCATGCGTGGAGGAAAGAGCACCCTTATCTCAGAAGACAGAGAGATACTGAGAAGAATCTGAGTAAGCAGACCTTGCAAAGTTTCCCTCAACTTAGCACATACCCACTGACATATTTTGTTCCTTCACAACTGTCCACTCTTCATCGATCCATCATAGAAATGCTCAGGTTTAACCATTTCATCTGGTCTCCATTTCCTTATGGTAGCTCCTATGTCATGTCAAACTTAGAGAAATTCGTATGCTTTTCTCCTATTAATCTGTCTTTGTCAGTTTAATTTTCAGGCCCAGCCAGGGAAACTTAGAGGGTCAAGGAAGATTTTTTTCCTTCCCTACACATGTAAAGTGCTTAGCAGAGTGCCTACCCCCTGCGAGGTCTTAATACATGATAGCCATTATTATCATCATGATGCTTTCTCCGGTACACCATTCCTGTCCTCCCAAATGGGGCTCAGATTAGCATAGTGACAATCAGAAGCTGAAGTCAGCCTAGATGAATGCAGGGCTCTGATGGATGAAAAGAAGGGGAGGGGTTTTCTTTCAAAGGCTGAGAAAAGTGTCTTTCACTAGATGGAAGAATTCTGTGCATAAGTGGCTGAATGCAAAGAGACTTAATTGAAAGATAAAAGAGTAATTGCGGTAGAATAGCAGAGGCAAAGGCAGTTAAGACAAAAAGCGCATGTGTTAAACAGGACTACAGTGAGTGCAGAGGGTGTCAGGAGTCTTTGCAGCTCAAGACATTGGGATCGTCAGGAAATTAGCAACACAAGCCCAGCGTTGGAGCCCAGAAGGTCGAGTCCCAGAGCCAGGGTTAAATTTCCTCTCACTCTTTCTTCCTAGAAGAATTTATCACTTTCCTGAATTACTAAATCAGAAATTAACTTACAATCATGTTCTGTTATACATTATATTTGTGTAGCCTGAAAGTACATCTCTCAGGGCACACTCATAAAAGTGACTTCTTTTTTCCCCTCACTGTCCCTTTACACTTAGCATAGTGGGGGTGTTCTTCCTTTCCCTTTAGAAGAAAGCACAGGTGGGCTCTGTTTGTCTGTTGGTCTTAAGGTTTTTTTTTTTTTTTTTCTTTTGACCATGCCACACAACACTGGGGGTCTCAGCTCCCTGACCAGGAGCTTCCCCTGCAGTGGAAGCATAGAGTCTTAGGCACTGGACCAACAGGGAAGTCTTTTAAATCTTATTGTGTAGCAGAAATTTTCTTTTCTAAAAAATTGAAGCATAGTTAATTTACAATGCTGTCGTTTCCGGCGCACAGCAAACTGATTTGGTTCTACATGTGCATACAGGCATTCCTTTCATATTCTTTTCCATTAGCGTTTATTACAGGATATTGAATATAGTTTCCTGTGCTCTACAGTAGGCCCTTGCTGTTTATCTATCGTACTGGACATTTTCTAGGTGTCCATTGAGATCTACTCTTCACCTTTCCCTGCTCTTGGCTCTGGGGACCAACCTATACGTAAGGTGCTGTCCTTTGGCTTCAGTTTGGACTTGATCAACAAGAAGCATTAGCAGGAGATGGTAGAGTCCGCATGGGAGGAGGGAGAAGGCAAAATATTTATTCTTCCTGTCCCCCCCTCTGCTGGGTTGCATTGAGTTGGCTCTACCAAAGGCCTTTTCTCTTGCCAGCGGCCCTCAGCAAATCACTACTCTCTTCAGGCTTTGGAGGCCCTTCTGCCCCCAGGTCCTTCCAGGGCACTGACAATAGGGAGGGAGCCTGGAGGCACTGCTCCCTCCGTGGCGCTTTCCCACATACAGTAAACAGCCGTTGTAGGAAACTCTCCTCTTTCACCCAGTTTGAGTGCCATCTGTTTCTTGCTAGGACCTTGGCTAATTCCTGTGCCCACTTCATTTGCAATACATAGTCTCATTTTGGTATTTAGCATAATTAATCTATGAAATAGTTAAAACTCCAAATGGGATTTAAGGTTAAGGCTCTCTCTTAGCTCTATTGGAAGAGAGGTTGTGGTCATCTACTTTTTTTGCCTGCTTCTCTTCTGAATCAATCAAACAATTGATTTTCAATTGTTTACCAAAGCTTCTGACCAGGTTGAGCCCAGTTGACCAGGTTGAGCCCAGTTGACCTGGTTGAAGGCAAGGCAATGAAAAGGAAAGTTCTTAAGTTGGTTTCGCAACATCTGATTTTGGCAGATACTTAGAGCTGAGTCTTTTTCTCATGGATGCGTCTGTGGCTTCCAGAGACCCCATGCCAGGCAGTATCTGAGCACCCCAGATGCATGTGAAGCTGTCTCCCCAGCCCATCACTTTCTCTATTCAGCCTCAGCTCCCATCTGTTGAGGAAAAGTCTGTTTGAAAGCACTTAGCTACATTATAGATGTTTGTTTTCAGGTTTTTCCCTTTTCTTAAGATAATTTTAATAACACATTTTCCCTCAAAAATCATTCTGCTTTAGTTTCTGTTTACTCCAAGATTTAGTTAGAATTTTAAATAAAGTCCAAGTGGATAGATTGGCTTATTCTTTGGTTGTTAAAAACTTTCCTCCCTTCCTTCCTCTCTCCTTCCCTCCCTCCCTCCCTTCCGTCCTTTCCTTTTTTTTTTTTTTTTAAATTGTCAGAGAATGTAGCCTTCATGAGTTCTGTTATTTGTGAGTACTTCAAGGGTATTTGAAAATATTTTCTATTGTTGAGTATCAGTCTTTGAAATACCCTTGAAGTAGCCACAAATAATAGAATTCAATGGCTCAGGGGGTAAAGCATCTGCCTGCAGTGCGGGAGACATGGGTTTGATCCCTGGGTTGGGAAGATCCCCTGGAGAAGGAAATGGCAACCCACTCCAGTACTCTTGCCTGGAAAATTCCATGGACTGAGAAGCCCTGTAGGCTATAGTCTATGGGGTCGCAAAGAGTCGGACATGACTGAGTGACTTTACTTACTTACTTTACACATATAATATATGCCTATATGTGTAAGGTCATATATAGACTTCTATCCATAAGAGAATAAGCTTATAAACTATGTTAACCAAATTCTAGCTTTGTCAATTTCTGAGGGAGTTTCTCACTCTCTTAATTAAGTTTTCAGCATATCCTTGCATTTGTAGTAGATTTTTTTCTTGTATATTAAAAAAAAATCTATATTAGATGCACAGAGGTTCATAATTGCTATACAGTTTTGGTGGGCTACATAAGTTTTATTAACATGAGCTTATTATTCTTAGTCTTATTTGATTTTTTAATTTGTATTCATTTTTATTATATTAATATTACTATATATGTTTTATTTTTATCAGTACTTTCATGTAAATATGCTTTTCCACTTAATCTTTACCTTTGTTGAAACAGGACTATTTTAATGGATGTATAATTTTTATAAATCCCAGTTATTGAAAATCCTAAAAGATGATGGTATTAAAGTGCTGCCCTCAATATGTCTGCAAATTTGGAAAACTCAGCAGGGGCCATAGGACTGGAAAAGGTCAGTTTTTCTTCCAGTCCCAAAGAAGGGCAAGATTTGTTGGATCACGGAAAAAGCAAATGTATTCCAGAAAAACATCTACTTCTGCTTCATTGACTACACTAAAGCCCTTGATTTTGTGGATCATAACAAACTGTGGAAAATTCTTGAAGAGATGGGACTACCAGACCATCTTACCTGTCCCCTGAGAAACTGGTGTGTGGGTCAAGAAGCAACAGTTAGAACTGGACATGGAACAATGGACTGGTTCAAAATCAGGAAAGGAGTATGATAAGGCGATATATTGTTACCCTGCTCTTTAACGGATATGCTGAGCGCATCATGTGAAATGCCAGACTGGATGAATCACAAGCTGGAATGAAGATTGCTGGGGGAAATATCAAGCACCTCAGATATGCAGATGATACCGCTCTAAGGGTAGAAAGTGAAGAGGAGCTAAAGAGACTGTTGGTGAAGGTGAAAGAAGAGAGTGAAAAAGCTGGCTTGAAATTCAACATTCGGAAAACTAACTCATGGGATCCAGTACCATTACTTCATGGCAAATAGAAGGGGAAAAATTGGAAACAGTGACAGATTTTCTTTTCGTGGGCTCCAAAATCACTATGGATAGTAACTGCAGCCATGTAATTAAAAGATGCTTGCTTCTTGGAAGGAAACCCCTGACAAACCTAGACAGCATGTTAAAAAGCAGAGACATCACTTTGCTGACAAAGGTCCATATAGTGACAGCTATGGTGGTTTTTCTAGTAGTCATGTACGGATGTAAGGATTGAACAATTGCCAATACATTTCAACTTTTTCCTGCCATTTTGTTATTTTATATATTCTAACGTGATAGTTCCTTTTTGCTCTGTACTCCCTCTCTTCTGTCCTCTTTCCCTTCTCAGTATAATTTTCTTCACTGTTTTCCCCATCTCTGTGTGTGTGGGTGTGCGTACATGCTCAATTGCTTAGGTGTCATGACTCTGTGGCCCCCATGAACTGTAGCCTGCCAGGCTCCTCTGCCTGTGGAATTTTCCAGGCAAGAACACTAGAGTGAGGTGCCATTTCCTATTCCCGTGGATCTTCCCGACCCAGGGATTGAACCTGCATCTCTTGTGTCTCCTGTATTAGCAGGCGGGTTCTTTACCACCAGTGCCATCTGGGAAGCCCCTTTTCCCATCTACTGCAGTGTATCCCAGCGGAGGTGTTGTTAGCAGTTGGTCTGGCCATTCCTTAGCATGTGTGGCTACTCTGTATTTGGCAGAACCTCTTACTGGTCTTGTCACTAAATATTAGCAGCATCCTAGTCCCTGGGACAATCAAAAACACGCATGCATGTTTCTGCCTGCTCCCTTCTGTTGTACACCCTCCTACCTGCGAACCAGTGCTGACTAGTTTGGAACCTAGGTCTACCGTTTTCCTTCTCTTGTGGTTATCTTTATTTCTAACATAACTTTTAGATTTATCTTAGTAAAATATACGCATAGTACAAAAACAATACTGTGAGCGTTATAATGTGCTTGTGCTTAGACCCTCCGTCGTGTCTGACTCTTTGTGACCCCATGTAGCTTGCCAGGCTCCTCTGTCCATGGAATTCTCCAGGCCAGAATACTGGAGTGGGTTGCCATGCAACTCCTCCAGGGGATCTTCCCGACCCAGAGACGGAACCCACGTGTCCTGCAACCCCTGCATTGGAAGACGGATTCTTTACCACTGAGCCATCTGGAAAGCCTGAAGAGTTATAATATTCAAACAACAAAAAAGGTGTTTTATATCACTTCTCTTTGCTTCTTTTTTGTTGTTGTTCAGACACTGAGTTGTGTTTAACTCTTTGCAACCCTGTGAGCTCCATCATGCCAGGCTTCTCTGTCCTTCGCTATCTCCCTGAATTTGCTCAAATGCATGTCCACTGAGTCAGTGATGCTATCCAACCATTAGATTCTCTGTTGCCCCCTTCTTTTGGCCTCAATCTTTCCCAACATCAGGGTCTTTTCCAATGAGTCAGCTCTTCACATCAGGTGGCCAAAGTATTGGAACTTCAGCTTCAGCATCAGTCCTTCTAGTGAATTTCAGGATTGATTTCCTTTAGCATTGACTGGTTTGATCTCCTTGCTGTCCAAGGGACTCTCAAGAGTCTTCTCCAACACCACATTCCGAGAGCATCAATTCTTTGGTGTTCAGCCTTCTTTATGGTCCAACTCTGACAGCCATACATGACTACTGGAAAAACTGAAGCTTTGACTAGACAGACCTTTGTTGGCAAAGTGATGTCTCTGCTTTTTAATATGTTATCTAGGTTTGTCATAGCTTTTCTTCCAAGGAGAAAATGTCTTTTAATTTAGTGGCTGCAGTCATGGTTCGCATTGATTTTGGAGCCCAAGAAAGTGAAATCTGACACTGTTTCCACATTTTCCCCATCTATTTGCCATGAAGTGATAGGACCAGATGTCATGATCTTAGTTTTTTGAATCTTGAGTTTTAAGTTGGCTTTTTCACTCTCCTCTTTCACCTTCATCAAGAGGTTCTTTAGTTACTCTTCACTTTCAGCCATTAAATTAGTGTCATCTACATATCTGAGGTTGTTGATATTTCTCCCAGCAATTTTGATTCCAGCTTGTGCTTCGTCCAGCCCAGCATTTCACATTATCTACTCTGCATGTAAGTTCAATTAGCAGGGTGACAATAAACAGCTTTGATGTACTCCTTTCCAAATTTTGAACCAGTCTGTTGTTCTGTGTCCAGTTCTAACTGTTGCTTCTTGTTCTGCATACAGGTTTCTCAGGAGGCAGGTAATGTGGTCTTGTATTCCCATCTTTTTAAGAATATTCCACAGTTTGTTGTGATCCACACAGTCAAAGGCTTTAGTGTAGTCAATGAAGCAGAAGTAGATTTTTTTTTTGAATTCCCTTGCTTTTCCTATGATCCAACATATACTGGCAATTTGATCTCTGATTTCTCTGCCTTTTCTAAATCCAGCTGGTACATCTGAAAGTTCTCAGTTCACATATTCTTGAAGCCTAGCTTGAAGGATTTTGAGCATAATCTTGCTGGCATGTGAAATAAGTACAATCGTATAGTAATTTGAACATTCCTTGGTATACCTTTCTTTGAGATTCGAATGAAAATTGACCTTTTCCAGTCCTATGGCCACTGCTGAGTTTTCCAAATTTGATGGCATAATGAATGCAGCACTTTAGCAGCATCATCTTTTAAGATTTGAAATAGCTAAGCTGGAATTTCATCACCTCCACTAGTTTTGTTTATAGTGATGCGTCCTAAGGCCCACTTGACTTCGCACTCTAGGATGCCTGGTCTCGGTGAATGATTACAGCATCGTGGTTATCTGGGTTATCAAGAGCTTTTTAAAAAATAGAGTTCTTCTATGTATTCTTAACACCTTTACTTAATCTTTTCTGTTTTTTTTAGGTCCTTGCCATTTTTCTTCTTTATCGAGCCCATCTTTGCATGAAATGTTCCCTTGGTATCTCTAATTTTCTTGAAGAAATCTCTTTTCCTTCCCATTCTTTGTTTTCCTCTATTCCTTTGGATTGGTCTCTTAAGAAGGCTCTCTTATCTCTCCTTGCTATTCTCTGTAACTCTGTGTCCAACTGGGTATATCTTTCCCTTTCTCCATTGCCTTTCGCTTCTTTTCTTTTCTCAGTTATTTGTAAGGCCTCCTCAAACAACCACTTTGCCTTCTTGTACTTCTTTTTCTTGGGTATGGTTTTGGTCATCACCTCCTGTACAATGTTATGAACCACCAACCATAGTCCTTCAGGCACTGTGTCTACCAGATCTAGTCCCTTGAATCTATTCATCACCTCTATTGTATAATCATAATGGGTTTGATTTAGGTCATACCTGAATGGCTTATATAGCTTATATGCAGAATGCATCATGTGAAATGCCGGGCTGGATGAAGCACAAGCTGGAATCAAGACTTCCGGGAGAAATATCAATAACCTCAGATATGCAGAGGACACCACCCTTATGGCAGAAAGTGAAGAGGAACTGAAGAGCTTCTTGATGAAGGTGAAAGAGGAGTATGAAAAAGTTGGCTTAAAACTTAACATTAAGAAAACTAAGATCATGGTATCAGGTCCCATCACTTCATGGCAGATAGATGGGGAAACAGTGGAAACAGTGGCTGACTTTATTTTTGGGGGCTCCAAAATCACTGCAGATGGTGATTGCACCCATGAAATTAAAAGACGCTCCTTGGAAGAAAAGCTATGACCCACCTAGACAGCATATTAAAAAGCAGAGACCTTACTTTACCAACACAAGTCCATCTAGTCAAAGCTATGGTTTTTCCAGTAGTCATGTATGGATGTGAGAGTTGAGAAAGCTGAGCACAGAATTGATGCTTTTGAACTGTGATGTTGGAGAAGACTCTTGAGAGTCCCTTGGACTGCAAGGAGATCCAACCAGTCAATCCTAAAGGGAATCAGTCCTGAATGTTCATTGGAAGGACTGATATTGAAGCTGAAACTCCAATACTTTGGCCACCTGATGCAAAAACTGACTCTTTGGAAAAGACCCTGATGCTGGGAATGATCGAAGGTGGGAGGAGAAGGGATCAACAGAAGATGAGATGATTGGATGGCATCACCGACTCAATGGACATGAGTTTGAATAGGCTCTGAAAGTTGGTGACGGACAGGGAAGCCTGGCATGCTGCAGTCCATGGGGTCGCAAAGAGTCAGACACAACTGAGTGTCTGAACTGAACTGAATGACCTACTGGTTTTCTCTACTTTCTTCAATTTGAGTCTGAGTTTTGCAATAAGGAGCTGATGATCTGAGCCATAGTCAGCTCCAGGTCTTGTTTTTGTTGACTATATAGAGCTTCTCCATCTTCGGCTGCAAAGAATATAATCAATCTGATTTCAGTACCGACCATCTGGTGATGTCCATGTATAGAGGAAGACGGTGTTTGCTATGACTAGTGTGTTCTTTTGGAAAAAACTCTGTAAGCCTTTGCCCTGATTCATTTTGTATTCCAAGGCCAAACTTGCCTATTATTCCAGGTATCTCTTGACTCCCTGCTTTTGCATTCCAGTCCCCTGTGATGGAAAGGACATCAGTTTTTGGTGTTAGTTCTAGGAGATCTTGTTTATTTTACCCAAATCCAACACTTTTGAGACTTTTTAGTCTTTCTAGGTTTTACTTCTGTGTTTCTAAAGAGCATGCCATTATGGCTGTTATTTGATGTCCTAGTTGAAAATATAACGTATTGACATCTGTTATGTTAGGTTAGATTTTTTTTTCAGTCTTCCTTATGGTATCTGCTCACAAAGCAAACTTTCTCTTCCCCATTTTCCAATGTGGGTATTTGGGTATTTAATCAATTTTGTTTAAATTACCATTTAATTTTTGCATCACAGAAAAATATTTACACAGTTTTATGTAAATATTGTGCACAAGTGAGTCTAACACCTTATGATTATCTTTTCTTGCATGGTTTTTATTTTGCTTGAGAGTTAATACTTGTCTTTGTTGTTGTTGGTTTCCTTTTTGTGATTCTTTCACAAATTCATCTTCACACTCTTTACTAAAAATGTAAATTACTTCTTGATACGTTCAAGCACATCACATACTTCCTCGATTTCTTTTATTTTGTTTTTTTGAAGACACCCCTTCTGGATTGCTCCATCCTCCTGTGCTATGATAGTGAAATGTGGTATGGTGGTTTTTCTTATCGCTTTTGGGGCCCTCATCCCTTCTGGATTAGTTTCTGGCACAGGGCACTGTTTCTAGATCAAGGAATTTTTGCTCTTCACAACCTCAGTGTTTCACATAGAATAGTTACATCTAATATGCTTAATGAATGTTAGCTGTAAAAATAAATGTTTTCATTTGAAAATACATCAGATCATAATTTATAAATGGCAATTACTTGGATTTTTTCCTCTTTCAAGTAAAGAATTTACAGTCATTTACAAACATAGAGACAGCTTTTCTGTATTTCTGTGAAGCAATGACACAGCAGATGTCAGTATTCTTATTTTATGTTACCCATATCACACAAAATCATTTGACTTAATACATACTGTTTCCATGTGCCGTTCTTGCTACCCAAGAAACACAGATAAGGAGTGAAACCTATGGACTCTGCCTTGACAAATTGGAGGATAATTTCTTTACAATGTTGTGTTGGTTTCTGCCATACACGAATGTGAATCAACCATAAATATACATATGCCCCCTTCCCTCTTAAGCCTCCTTTCCCCCTCCCATCCCACCCCTTTAGGTCATTACCGGGTACCAGGCTGGGCTTCCTGTGCTATACAGCAGCTTCCCACTAGCTAGCTATTTTATACATGGTAGTGTATATATATATATAGGGCTGCTTTCTCAATTAATCCTTCCCTCTCCTTCCCCTGCTGTGTCCACGAGCCCATTTTCTATGTCTGTGTCTCCATTCCTTCCCCACAAATAGGTTCAGCAGCACCATTTTTCTAGATTCCATATACATGCATATACTGGCAGCAACCTAGAAGTCCATCAACATATGGAATGGATAAAGATGTGGTTCATATGTACAATGGAATATCAGTCAGAAAGAGAAAAGCTACTTTTAATGACTCTATGCTTTGAGTTATTTATCCAGTGTGTACACTGAGGAGGGTGTAGTTATGGTGGAGAGTTAGAGAGTGCTACTGAGAAGCGGTTGTAAAGTAACATCATTTGGGGGTTTTAAAGGAAAAGTATAAATACATACACACACATTCATACTCTTACTTAGCATTTACTTGCCATGATTTCCTTTGTGTAGAAACTGAGGCCTATAGATCTGTGCCCTCACAAAGGGCATTGTCATGCTGAAAGGGAAACTGACATGATACTGTTTATAATGATAACTTCTAAACCAGGAAGCTGAAGACCCCGTAGGCCCAAGCATGCAGGTCCAGACACTGAATCTTCATCACAGGCAAGTTTACAAATAGTATGAGTTAGACTGCTTCCTACATGTGCACTCTGGCGTCAAGAGACGGTCACAGAAAGAAGGAAAGAGAGCAACTGGTCACTTTTTGTGTAAAGTTTTAGTTAGCATTTATGGTTTCTCTGGTGGCTCAGTGGTAAGAAATCTGCCTGCAATGCAGGAGACCCAGGATTGATGCCTGGGTCTGGAAGAACCTCTGGAGAAGGGAGCAATTACCTACTCTAGTATTCTTGCCTGGAAAATTCCATGGACAGAGGAAACTGGAGGGCTACAGTCCATGGGTTGCAAAGAGTTAGACTCTTTCACTTTGTCAGACTAACACTTTGACTTTTTTTCCCTTGCTATTGCATTGAGCCTAGAAGAGGAGAAAACTAACACTCGCTGGATACATACTGTCTGCCACATGCCCTGCTAGACATGTTTGCTTTGGCCCAGTTGACTTTGTGAGAACCCTACAAAGTGGATATTATCCTCTGATTTTTACATACAGAGAAATCAAGTAACGGGTAGAGACGGAACTGAAATTCTTCTATGCCAGCTTTAGAACCTGTGCTCTTTCCATAATCCCTTGCAGCCTTAGAAGTTTCTGATGTTTAGTTTTTGTAGGTAATATTAATATTTTACATTTTTATGGGATTCCCTTCTATGTCCTCATATGGTAAGAATTTCAGAAACATTGTTATTTTCTTCCAAATTACTAAAAAAATACAGGAATTTATAATTTCTTACCGAAAACGTTGCAGTAAACTGCTAACTGGTTAATGGACTTCTGGTGCCTTCTGTCTTCAATTCACCCTGGATTCAATTCCACTGAATTATGCATTTGCTTTTCCCTTGTCAGAGCCACTGCCATAACTCCTACTCATCTTTCAACACCTGCCTTGAAAATGGTTTCTCATGGGCAAGTCTATCTGCCTCCCAGTGATGGAGTAACTCTTGAGTGCTTGTTTCTTGGTTCTCCTGTAGTGTTTCTCCATGGTTTTAATGCAGCGCTTACCTTGACTTGACTTGTCTGATATCACTCAGACTGTGACATCCTCAAAGGAGAGTGGATACTGCAATTATTATTTGAGAAATTAGAGAGGTGGAATGAAACATGACTTCATAAAAAAAGATTTCCTTTTGTCCAAGACTCATCTAAGTTGATTTTAATAATGGTAGGACTGGGGTATCATGTTTGATAGTCACAGTCATTAGTTAAATGATCTTGGAAAGTTATTCAATCTTTATACATTTATTCTTATTAATAATCATAGTACACCTAAGGGTTATTGTGAGGGTAAGAATAGGTTGGTTGATGTAAGTTGCTGGTATAGGAGAGAGACAGAGAGCAATGCTCAG